>NC_048583.1:48301253-48461253 GCF_013265735.2 Oncorhynchus mykiss | reverse complement strand
ATCCAAATAAAATGGTTTTAAAAGTTTGAGAAAGTCTCTTTGTATTGATGTTACAGTAGTGAAATGTTTGTTTGTTGTTTAAGTTGCCATTGTTTGCTGGCTGCAGTAGCTGTCCTAGCCAGCAGATGGAGTCGTGCATACTGACAGCCCTGGGAGGGGGTTTGTGAAGGGGATGCAGGCTTGACTCCTCACCACAAAGATGGTTATTAAACCCTTAAACCCCTATGATCACAGCATACCAGACCACCGCATAGCAAGGAATATAAGACATTCCTCCTCTCTGGAGATTGTATTTATACTGTATACCCCTAAATATCTGTATCTCAAATGGAAAATAGGCTACATCACCAATCAAAACCAACACTGGCTATAGTAATACTGTGTGTGACCAAATAGTAGATTCCTATTCAATCATGTAAAAAACATTCATTATATTCTTGACAAAAAAAAATACTTTTCACATTTCACACAAATCTTTCCTTTCCAGTTGATCCTTTTGAGATGTAAAAAGCATGAAGACTCCAATAGATATTTATTTAACTTGTTTTGTGAGACGAGATTGAATTAAGAGCACTAGAAGAAAAGGAACGTTGGCTGCTGCCCCCCCCCCCCTTCTCTTCCCATCCCCTCCCTGATCATCTTCTCTTTTCTCTCTCATGGCTTCTATCTTAATTTCACTGGGGAATCATTTGACAGATATTGCCCTTGAAGAGGCAGCCTGCGCCTCTCCTCTCCTCTGCAAGCAATGAGGGGGCCACTAAAAGAGGAAACACACAGAGGGGGGAGGAAGGAGAGAAGGGAAACAAAGGGAGGGAGGGAGGGAGGGAGGGAGGGAGGGAGGGAGGGAGGGAGGGAGGGAGGGAGGGAGGGAGGGGTAAAAGTTATTAAGTGGATGTGAAATGCTGTGCAGCCAGAAAGGTTAGGTCTGGAATAGGAAATTAAAACTTGCATCGCTTTTGGCTTTAAATAGATTTGGTTTCATTACGGGCGCCAGGGCCGGTTAGAGTCAAATCCCTGAAGCACTGGAGAGAGGGAGTCAGGGAGAAAGAGAGAGATGAAAGGAGGAATTGGAGAGAGAGGAGAGGAGGAGAGAGACATGGGGAGAGGAAGCTAGAGTGTGAGAGGGTAACATGGGAGAGGGAGAGGGGGGTAGACACCTACTCTCAGGCGACACCAAAGGGAAGGAGACAGAGAAGGATTAGAAGGAGAGAGAGGAGAGAGAAAGGGATTTGTTCATAGAATATTGCTATTACATGTCAAAAGCGTTTATGTGTTATGGTGAAATATCATTGTGGACACACTTCCAGCTCAATGAGGAGGAAGAGGAGAAAGAGGAGAATTCAATAAATCAACATTATCATGCAGAACACAACCATGTATAAAACATAAGCTACATATCACAGAACAACACAGGTGTAATAAACTAAAACAAAGCATCACTACCGTTCTGAATTCCCATGTCTGCCCACTTCACCTTCCCATGACCATCAGGCCTCCAGACCCCAATCATCTCAGTGCCAACACAGGCAATAGCAAACCTCACTGAGGCTTCATCAACAATCTGTCCACATCCAGAGAGGTCACTTCTATTGACCCCCAGAGCTGTGTGTTGTATTTTAGCCTGGAGGCTCCAAGAACTGATTTGATCTGCTCTGCTCTGGCCTGGTGTGGGGATAGACAGATACAGAGGAGGAGCAGAGGAGATGGGGCCCTCCAGTCAACAGAGTTTAGACCACTGAGGGAGCTACAGAGGCTTGGTGTGGGGATAGACAGATACAGAGGAGCAGAGGAGGTGCAGAGGAGATGGGGCCCTCCAGTCAACAGAGTTTAGACCACTGAGGGAGCTACAGAGGCCTGGTGTGGGGATAGACAGATACAGAGGAGCAGAGGAGGTGCAGAGGAGATGGGGCCCTCCAGTCAACAGAGTTTAGACCACTGAGGGAGCTACAGAGGCTTGGTGTGGGGATAGACAGATACAGAGGAGCAGAGGAGGTGCAGAGGAGATGGGGCCCTTCAGTCAACAGAGTTTAGACCACTGAGGGAGCTACAGAGGCCTGGTGTGGGGATAGACAGATACAGAGGAGCAGAGGAGGTGCAGAGGCCTGGTGTGGGGATAGACAGATACAGAGGAGCAGAGGAGGTGCAGAGGAGATGGGGCACCTCCAGTAAACAGAGTTTAGATCACTGAGGGAGCTACAGAGGCCTGGTGTGGGGATAGACAGATACAGAGGAGGAGCAGAGGAGGTGCAGAGGAGATGGGGCCCTCCAGTCAACAGAGTTTAGACCACTGAGGGAGCTACAGAGGCCTGGTGTGGGGATAGACAGATACAGAGGACCAGAGGAGGTGCAGAGGAGATGGGCCCTCCAGTCAACAGAGTTTAGACCACTGAGGGAGCTACAGAGGCCTGGTGTGGGGATAGACAGATACAGAGGAGCAGAGGAGGTGCAGAGGAGATGGGGCCCTCCAGTCAACAGAGTTTAGACCACTGAGGGAGCTACAGAGGCCTGGTGTGGGGATAGACAGATACAGAGGAGCAGAGGAGGTGCAGAGGCCTGGTGTGGGGATAGACAGATACAGAGGAGCAGAGGAGGTGCAGAGGCCTGGTGTGGGGATAGACAGATACAGAGGAGCAGAGGAGGTGCAGAGAACTGGTGGGTCCAGACACCTCCAGCTAACGTAATAAACAAAGACACTAATGAAACAGAAGTTAGTGAATACATAAATAAATTAACCTGCCGAGGCATTTCAAGCTGATTTGCCTAATAACTGTGACAACAAGGGCTGGACAGGAAGTTCTAAATGAGGTTTATAGCCAAATACTACAGCCTAGTTGTGGTTTCAAGTTTAATTTGTCACATGCACAAGTACAGTGAAATGCTTAACTTGCAAGCCCTACCCAACAGCGTATTCAATATCAAAATAGTATAACTAATGAAAAATGTATATATGTGCTATTCCCTTTATGTTCATGGTCTGTTATGAAATACTTTCAAATACAAATTACACAATTTTTACCACTGTCTTTAAAATAATCTCCTCTTCAAGTGTTTGTATGTGAATTGCTGTACTATTTGTGTATTTACAATTGAAAAGGTGTATTCCCATTGACAATGCAAAGACACTGAGACAGAAAGAAATAGGGACAATAAACAGATTCATGATTTAAGATCATCTATTTGACAGAATAAGGGGAAGCCACTTCTCCTTCATTCTCACCCCTCCCTAAGGAGAGGAGAGAGTAAAGGTAAGAAGAAAATACAAGAGAAGCAGAAAAAAAGAGAGGAGAAAAAAGAAGAGAAGAGAGAAAAATAACTTCAAATAAAGAAGAGGGAACTACTTCAGTCCTCCCTGCCAGCCTTCCAACCTTCCTCCTTCTCTCAATATTCCAGATTATGAAGATGAGCGGGGACCAATGACCCCACAGCTTTCATTGCATTGCATATTCAGCGGGCACCAGAGAAACACATGCAGGATGCTAATACATAAAGAAGGGGGAACAATAAAGGCTCAAAAACAGAGATGGAGAGGCACAGACAGAGAGGGAGAGAGGGAGGCGAGGGGGAGAGACAGAGGGAGAGAATGGGAGGAGAGGGGGAGAGACAGAGGGGGAGACAGAGGGGAGAGAGGGAGGCGAGGGGGAGAGACAGAGGGGGAGAGAGAGGACAGAGGGAGAGACAGAGGGGGAGAGAGGGAGGCGAGGGGGAGAGACAGAGGGGGAGAGAAAGGGAGGCGAGGGGGAGAGACAGAGGGGGAGAGAGAGAGAGGACAGAGGGAGAGACAGAGGGGGAGAGAGGGAGGTGAGGGAGAGAGACAGAGGGGGAGAGAAAGGGAGGAGAGGGGGAGAGACAGAGAGGGAGAGGGAGGAGAGGGGGAGAGACAGAGGGGGAGTGAGGGAGGTGAGGGAGAGAGACAGAGGGGGAGAGAAAGGGAGGAGAGGGGGAGAGACAGAGAGGGAGAGAGGGAGGAGAGGGGAGAGACAGAGAGAGAGAGGGAGGAGAGGGGGAGAGACAGAGGGGGAGTGAGGGAGGTGAGGGGGAGAGACAGAGGGAAGAGAGGGAGGAGAGGAGGAGAGACAGGGGGGAGAGAAAGGGAGGAGAGGGGGAGAGACAGAGGGGGAGAGAGAGAGGAGAGAGGGAGGAGAGGGGGAGAGACAGAGGGGAAGAGAGGGAGGCGAGGGGGAGAGACAGAGAGAGAGAAAGGGAGGAGAGGGGGAGAGATAGAGGGGGAGACAGAGAGGAGAGAGGGGGGAGAGAGGGGGGAAGAAGGAGGAGGAGAGAGACAGAGGGGGAGAGAGGGAAAGAGAGGGAAGAGAGAGGGAGAGGGAGGGGGGAAAGAGGGAGGAGAGAGGGAAGAGAGAGGAAGAGATGGTGGGAGAGACAGAGGGAGAGAGAGGGAGGAGAGGGGGAGAGACATAGGAGGAGAGAGAGAGGAGAGAGGGAGGAAAGAAGGAGGAGGGAGAGAGAGACAGAGGGGGAGCGAGGGACAAGAGAGGGTGAGAGAGGGGGAGAGAGGGAGGAGAGAGGGAAGAGAGAGGGGGAGAGAGGGAGAGAAAGAAAGAGAGGGAAGAGAGAGTGAGAGACAGAGGGAGGAGAGGTGAGGAGAGAGGGAGGAGAGGTGAGGAGAGAGGGAGAGACAGAGGGGGAGAGAAGGAGGAAAGAGGGAGAGACAGAGGGGGAGAGAGAGAGGAGAGGGAAAGAGAAGGAAGAGAGAGGGAGAGACAGAGGGAGAGACAAGGGGAAGAGAGAGGGAGGAGAGAGGGAAAGAGAGGGAGAGACAGAGGGGGAGAGAGGGAGGAGAGAGTGAGAGACAGAGGGGTTGAGAGGGAAAGAGAGAAAGAGAGGGAGGAGGGGGAGAGACAGAGGGAGAGATAGATGAGAGAGAGGGAGGAGAGATAGAGAAGAGAAGGAGGAGAGAGGGAGAGAGAGGGAGGAGAGAAGGAGGAGAGAGGGAAAGAGAGGGAGGAAAGAGGGAGGAGAGAGGGAGAGAGAGGGAGAGAGGATGTAAGAGAGGCTGGGATACAGAGAGACACAGAGAGGGAGAGAGGGAGAAGAGAGGGAGAGAGAGGGAAAGAGAGGGAGAGAGAGGGAGGAGAGAGGATGAGAGAGGGAGAGCAAAGGGAGAGACAGAGGGGTGAGAGGAGGGGAGAGAGGATGGGATACAGAGAGACACAGAGAGGGAGAAGAGAGGGAGGGCGATGAGCAGTGGATGGAGGGAGAGACAGAGGGACAGAGAGAGGAAAGGAAAGAGGCCTGAGCCTCACTGTCTGAATACTGGGGGAGGAGAGAGTGAAAGAGGGAGGGATGGAGGGAGTCCTTAAAGGAGGAAAGAATGGTAGCAAGGCACCAGCCTCACACCAGAACAAAGTCTACATCACCTTGAATAACAACAGAAATTATTCAATGAAATAATGGGAAAAAGACAAGTAAATAACCTAATAACGGCTAAATGAAAAATAGCTGACAATAGCTAGTGCATTTACAAACCTAGTCACATACAATCCATAAAGGCTTATGACACATAGCTATATCCTCACTATATCCCCTGAGCATGTGTGTGTGTGATGTGGTGTGTGAGTGATGGGTGAGAGGCCTCTCTCTCTCTCTCTCTGTCTGTCACTCTGTCTGTCTGTGTGTCTGTCTGTCTGTCACTCTGTCTGTCTGTCTGTCTGTCTGTCACTCTGTCTGTCTGTCTGTCACTCTGTCTGTCTGTCTGTCTGTCTGTCTGTCTGTCTGTCTGTCTGTCTGTCACTCTGTCTGTCTGTCTGTCTGTCACTCTGTCTGTCTGTCTGTCTGTCTGTCTGTCTGTCTGTCTGTCTGTCTGTCTGTCTGTCTGTCTGTCTGTCTGTCTGTCACTCTGTCTGTCTGTCTGTCTGTCTGTCTGTCTGTCTGTCTGTCTGTCTGTCTGTCTGTCTGTCTGTCTGTATGTATGTCTGTCTGTCTGTCTGTATGTCTGTCACTCTGTCTGTCTGTCTGTCTGTCTGTCTGTCTGTCTGTCTGTCTGTCTGTCTGTCTGTCTCTCCCAGACCTGCTGTAACAGGCTCGGCATCGCGGTGCGAAGCGGCTTTCAAGCTTAACCTAGCTTAGCTCCAGCGTAGCCGCCTCATTGGCAAACATGAGCCGTGCAGCTAGCTCTGTGACACATGAAAGGACCAGACATTGGAGATGCCCCCCCCCCACACACACAGACAGACATGCACACTCACTCACTCACACCAGCACCATGGCTCCATTAGGAGGGGGAGTAATGCCATGTAGCACAGAGGTGAGCTGACAGCTGAGGGGAGGACAGCAGCTCAGAGAGAAAGAAAGGGGGAGTGAGGGAGAAAGAGAGGGGGTAGAGAGAGATAGAGGTAGGCAAGAACTGACAGAGAAGAGAGAGAGGTAGGGTAGAACTGACAGAGAAGAGATAGAGGTAGGGTAGAACTGACAGAGAAGAGAGAGAGGTGGGGTAGAACTGACAGAGAAGAGATAGAGGTGGGGTAGAACTGACAGAGAAGAGAGAGAGAGGTAGGGTAGAACTGACAGAGAAGAGATAGAGGTAGGGTAGAACTGACAGAGAAGAGATAGAGGTAGGGTAGAACTGACAGAGAAGAGATAGAGGTAGGGTAGAACTGACAGAGAAGAGATAGAGGTGGGGTAGAACTGACAGAGAAGAGATAGAGGTAGGGTAGAACTGACAGAGAAGAGATAGAGGTAGGGTAGAACTGATAGAGAAGAGAGAGAGAGGTAGGGTAGAACTGATAGAGAAGAGAGAGAGAGGTAGGGTAGAACTGATAGAGAAGAGAGAGATAGAGTAGAACTGACAGAGAAGAGAGAGAGAGGTAGGGTAGAACTGATATAGAAGAGAGAGAGAGTTGGGTAGAACTGATAGAGAAGAGAGAGAGAGGTAGGGTAGAACTGATAGAGAAGATAGAGTTGGGGTAGAACTGACAGAGAAGAGAGAGAGTTTGGGTAGAACTGACAAAGAGAGAGGTAGGCTAGAACTGACAGAGAAGAGAGAGAGGTAGGGTAGAACTGACAGAGAAGAGAGAGAGGTAGGGTAGAACTGACAGAGAAGAGAGAGAGGTAGGGTAGAACTGTCAGAGAAGAGGGAGAGGTAGGGTAGAACTGACAGAGAAGAGAGAGATGTAGGGTAGAACTGACAGAGAAGAGAGAGAGGTAGGGTAGAACTGTCAGAGAAGAGGGAGAGGTAGGGTATAACTGACAGAGAAGAGAGAGATGTAGGGTAGAACTGACAGAGAAGAGAGAGAGGTAGGGTAGAACTGACAGAGAAGAGAGAGAGGTAGGGTAGAGCTGTCAGATAAGACAGAGAGGTAGGGTAGAACTGACAGAGAAGAGAGAGATGTAGGGTAGAACTGACAGAGAAGAGAGAGGTAGGGTAGAACTGACAGAGAAGAGAGAGAGGTAGGGTAGAACTGTCAGAGAAGAGAGAGAGGTAGGGTAGAACTGACAGAGAAGAGAGAGATGTAGGGTAGAACTGACAGAGAAGAGAGAGAGGTAGGGTAGAACTGACAGAGAAGAGAGAGGTAGGGTAGAACTGACAGAGAAGAGAGAGAGGTAGGGTAGAACTGACAGAGAAGAGAGAGAGTTGGGGTAGAACTGACAGAGAAGAGAGAGAGGTAGGTTAGAACTGTCAGAGAAGAGAGAGAGGTAGGGTAGAACTGACAGAGAAGAGAGAGAGTTGGGGTAGAACTGACAGAGAAGAGAGAGAGGTAGGTTAGAACTGTCAGAGAAGAGAGAGAGGTAGGGTAGAACTGACAGAGAAGAGAGAGAGGTAGGGTAGAACTGACAGAGAAGAGAGAGAGGTAGGGTAGAACTGACAGAGAAGAGAGAGAGGTAGGGTAGAACTGTCAGAGAAGAGGGAGAGGTAGGGTAGAACTGACAGAGAAGAGAGAGATGTAGGGTAGAACTGACAGAGAAGAGAGAGAGGTAGGGTAGAACTGACAGAGAAGAGAGAGAGGTAGGGTAGAACTGTCAGAGAAGAGAGAGAGGTAGGGTAGAACTGACAGAGAAGAGAGAGATGTAGGGTAGAACTGACAGAGAAGAGAGAGAGGTAGGGTAGAACTGACAGAGAAGAGAGAGAGGTAGGGTAGAACTGTCAGAGAAGAGAGAGAGGTAGGGTAGAACTGACAGAGAAGAGAGAGATGTAGGGTAGAACTGACAGAGAAGAGAGAGAGGTAGGGTAGAACTGACAGAGAAGAGAGAGAGGTAGGGTAGAACTGACAGAGAAGAGAGAGAGGTAGGGTAGAACTGTCAGAGAAGAGAGAGAGGTAGGGTAGAACTGACAGAGAAGAGAGAGAGGTAGGGTAGAACTGACAGAGAAGAGAGAGATGTAGGGTAGAACTGACAGAGAAGAGAGAGAGGTAGGGTAGAACTGACAGAGAAGAGAGAGAGGTAGGGTAGAACTGACAGAGAAGAGAGAGAGGTAGGGTAGAACTGTCAGAGAAGAGAGAGAGGTAGGGTAGAACTGACAGAGAAGAGAGAGATGTAGGGTAGAACTGACAGAGAAGAGAGAGAGGTAGGGTAGAACTGACAGAGAAGAGAGAGAGGTAGGGTAGAACTGACAGAGAAGAGAGAGAGGTAGGGTAGAACTGTCAAAGAAGAGAGAGCCAGAGAGCTGTTAGGAGCTGTCCCCATGAACATTTGGTCATTGTGAGGACAGTTGAGCAGTCATCTAGACTGAGATGTACTACTGTATATTTATACCCTAGCAGAATACAGTACATGCCTGAGTGACACGAGCAGGTCATTCAACTGACACAGACTAAGTGTTTGACCACCATTCTGTCCCAGACAGGTGATCTACTAGGCTAGAGAGAATACCAGTATGACTGGAATATCAAAATATCAAAACAACACAGTAGCTCAAGGAAGGCTTTCAAATGTTACTGTTAAAATACACTAGGCCTACACCGCTCATGTCCACTCATCTACTGTAGAACAACTCTTATTGTCCCCACAATGAAATCTGGGAGGGGACTGTGGATCTGTCTCCATTTGTTTGTGCTTTAGTCACACGCGATATCTCAGATAGCACTGGGCCAATGTTGACGAAACTTAGCTGAATGATGCGTCTTGCTATAAAGATCCAGCATTTACAAAATGACACTGATTGGTCCAAAGCAAGGGGAGGCGCTGCACCATTCATGGGGGACGACATGTTTACTGATACCTTGTTTTCCAATCTTTACCCACAAACCCTGGTTTGAATCTGAATTTCAGAGTCGCCCTCAAACTGGATTTGGCTCATTTGGCCTGTACAGCTGCCTCATCAACTACAGATTTAAAGACTTGGCCACTCTCACATGAGTGTTAAACTGTGTGTTAAACTGTGGGACAAACAGAGCTAAAACATTTCCTTGTCACTAGTGTGACCACAGTCCAACATGTAATCAACCTCCCATCCAAAACTGGTCTCACTGTGCTCGAGACTGGAGTCACACACATAGATAAAAATACAACACTAAAAATACAACACTATAAAGACTAACACTGAATCTCAGTCAAATTGGTTGCTGCGATTTCTGAAAAGAATGTGTGGTTTAGCTTCATGCACTTAACCAGAGCACTTTTTAAGGACTTTCAGCAGGGAGTGAGTGTGCAATATCCAGGGCTGGTGATTGACTGTCTGGCTGGGATTCAAGCCTTGTTTCGTGGGAGAGGAGAGCAGAGCAGAGAGCTGCAGAGCGGAGTATCTCTCAGAGTATTTCAGCTCACTGAGCAGAGGAGAGGAGAGGAGAGGAGATGAGATGAGATGAGAGGAGAGGAGAGGAGAGGAGAGGAGAGGAGAGGAGAGGAGAGGAGAGGAGAGGAGAGGAGAGGAGAGGAGAGGAGAGGAGAGGAGAGGAGAGGAGCAGATAAGATAAGATAAGAGAAGAGAAGAGAAGAGAGGAGAGGAGAGGAGCACTAGAGCAATGATGTGTAGCGTGAAAGAGAGTGAGAGAGAGTGTGAGAGAGTGAGAGAGAGGGAGAGAGAGTGTGAGAGAGGGAGAGAGAGTGTGAGAGAGTGAGAGAGAGGGAGAGAGTGTGGGAGATGGAGAGAGAGGGTGAGAGAGAGGTAGAGAGAGGGAGAGAGAGTGTGAGAGGGAGAGAGTGTGAGAGAGTGAGAGAGAGGGAGAGAGAGGGAGAGAGAGTGAGAGAGAGTGTGAGAGAGCAAACGAGAGAGATAATAATACAATATTCACACTGCATCTTCCATTCCCTCCTTCCATATTTTCTTTGAGCAGATCACTGATATGTCATAATAAGATGGTTGATTAGCTACAATGGGTAAATACAATATTCAGATAAGTCCTTGAGTCAATGAAAATTATTGACAACTATGCCCCAGTCTATAAGATGTAAGTGTATTTTGCTAATGTATTCTGCTTTCATCATCAATGGAAAAGAGAGCTCACTAGCTCACTAATCCTCCCTCTACCACTCTACACAGATTACACCCCACTTCATCAGAGAAAGGGAGAGAGAGTGAGGACAGGGAGAGAGAGAGAGAAATAGAGGACAGAGAGAGAGAGAGAGAGAGAGAGAGAGAGAGAGAGAGAGAGAGAGAGAGAGAGAGAGAGAGAAAGAGAGGGAGAGAGAGAGAGAGATAGAAAGAACTATAGAGAGAGAAAGCAAGAGAGAGAAAGTCTGACGAAGGGTAAAGAGTCAGGGATGGAAAGCAGGAAAAACTCTATTGAAAATGGCCACCAGCCCTCCTTCCCTCCCGTCCTATCTTCTGTGCCTGGTCCTCTCTCATCACTCCTCCGTCTCTTCCTGCCATCCCTGGGTGACGTCTCCAGTCATCCGGCAATCCTGCCCCGCCTGGCTCTGCCTCTTTCTGTCATAACCTATAGGCCTGCCACCCACTGAGCCCTGTCCCCACACATAACACTCCCACTTACGCTCCATCACTTATTGATTAGCAGGCCCAGCTCGCCAGGCTTCCCAGTGTGTGTGTGTGTGTGTGTGTGTGTGTGTGTGTGTGTGTGTGTTGTGATGTGCCTGTGGTTGCATCTGGCCATCTCAGACACATTCAGCCTGTCTCATCACAGTGGATGATGCTCAGCTCTATGCTCTAAATATGGATCGATTGGAGGCGCTCTCTTTGTTATAAGAACAGACACAAGCCAATGTTCAACAGTGCTAGGAGATAAAACAGGCATGAGCATAGCATTCTCCTTACCCTTCCACCTCCACTCCCTTCTCCCCTCTTCCTCTCCTCTCCTACTCTATCCCTCACTCCTCTCCTCAGCCAGGCAGTCTGCTGGGCTCCAGAGGTAGTAAGGGGCCATATAAGTTACTGGCCCAGTGAGAGGCCCTGTGTTGGTTTGTCTGTGTTTTATGAGGGAACAATAAAGCCATACAGTGCCAGTTTTGTGTTCGAGACCACCTAAAGAGAGACCGTTTCAAGACCAAGACCGGACCAAATTCAGTCCGATTCAAGACCAAGACCGGACCAAATTCAGTCCGATTCAAGACCAAGACCGGACCAAATTCAGTCCGATTCAAGACCAAGACCAGAGGGGGTTCAAGACCGAGCCAAGATCGAGACCGGGAGGGGGACAAGGGGTCCGATACCGAGTCAAGACCGAGACCGGGAGGGGGACAAGGGGTCCGACACCGAGTCAAGACCGAGACCTGGAGGGGGACAAGGGGTTCGAGACAGAGTCAAGACCAAGACCGGGAGGGGGACAAGGGGTTTGAGACCGAGTCAAGACTGAGACCGTGAGGGGGACATGGGGTTTGAGACCGAGTCAAGACCGAGACCGGGAGGGGGACAAGGGGTTTGAGACCGAGTCAAGACCGAGACCGGGAGGGGGACAAGGGGTTCGAGGCCGAGTCAAGACCGAGACCGGGAGGGGGACAAGTGGTTCGAGACCGAGTCAAGACCGAGACCGGGAGGGGGACAAGTGGTTCGAGACCGAGTCAAGACCGAGACCGGGAGAGGGACAAGGGGTTTGAGACCGAGTCAAGACCAAGACCAGAAATATGCGAGTCCAATTCAAGACCATGATTGTAATTTTGTCAACTCACCACCATAATAAGAGATGAAGGTCCAGTATTTCTGTGTTCACATTTCAGAACAACATCTGAATTCTTTAGAAATTCAGAATAGTGACAAAAAACATGCTGGATTGACTGACCTTCATGTTTCTCCTTATTTGAGCAGTTCTTGCCATAATATGGACTTGGTATTTTACCAAATAGGGGCTATCTTCTGTATACCACCCCTACACATTAAGAAGGAAAGAAATTCCACAATTTAACTTTTTGATTTGATTTGATTTAATAAGGCACTCCTGTTAATTGAAATGCATTCCATGACTACCTTAGGATATTGGTCGAGAGAATGCCAAGAGTGTGCAAAGCTGTCATCAAGGCAAAGGGTGGCTACTTTGAAGAATCTCAAATATAAAATATATTTTGATTTGTTTCACACTTTTTTGCTTACTACATGATTCCATATGTGTTATGTCATAGTTGTGATGTCTTCACTATTATTCTACAATGTAGAAAATAGAAAAATAAAGAAAAACCCTTGAATGAGTGGGTGTGTCCAAACCTTTGGCTGGTACTGTAAATCTAGCTAGCTAAGTCAGCCATTGGCTAGGCTATCAGAAGCTAGATGAAGGCATCTGCCATTCAACTATAGTAGGGCAACATTTTGGAGTGACAGTAGAATCAACCAATCACATTTTGACTTAATGGGTGGGACTGTTTTTACAGAAACGTATGAAAATGTAGCTAGCTGGCTAGCTAGCGTTTGTTGTTGGCTAGTTTGAGGCTGCAGCAGATGTTATCATAGAGGATGCTGTTGCTCATTTGTTAGCTTCTCACTTTTCAACAATAACTTTCAACAAGGAGTTAGGTTTCAAATGATCATCATCTGGTGAGTGGAACTGTGTTTTTTATTGAAGCGGGCTTGCTGTTGTTAGCCATCTCTTTGAAAATAACTTATGTATACAAAAGTATGTGGACATCCCTTCAAATTAGTGGATTCGGCTATTTCAGCCAACTCCATTGCTGACAAATGTATAAAATCAATCACACAGGCATGCAATATCCATAGCCAAACATTGGCAGTAAAATGGCTTTACTGAAAAGCTCAGTGATTTTCAACGTGAGACCGTCATAGGATGCCACCTTTCCAACAAGTCAGTTCGCCACATTTCTGCCCTGATAGAGCTGCCTTGGTTGCAACACTCACTACCGAGTTCCAAACTGCCTCTGGAAGCAACGTCAGCACAAGAACTGTTCGTCGGGAGCTTCATGAAATGGGTTTCCATGGCAGAGCAGCTGCTCACAAGCCTAAGATCACCATGTGAAATGCAAAGCGTCGGCTGGAGTGGTGTAAAGCTTGCTGCCATTGGACTGGAGCAGTGGAAACACGTTCTCTGGAGTGATGAATCACGCTTACCCATATGGGAGTCCGACGGACTGGGGAAGGCCCTTTCCTGTTTCAGCATGGCAATGCTCCCGTGCATAAAGCAAGGTCCATACAGAAATGGTTTGCTGAGATCGGTGTGGAAGAACTTGACTGGCCTGCACAGAACCCTGACATGAACCCCATCAAACACCTTTGGGATGAATTGGAACGCCAACTGTGAGCCAGGTCTAATTGCCCAACATCAATGTTCGACCTCACTAATGCCCTTGTGGTTGAATGGAAGCAAGTCTGGACTGTGTGCTTACAGGCAGTTTGGCCTGCCATCATTCACTTTGAACTGAACTGTGTGTTTACAGGCAGTTTGGCCTGCCATCATTCACTTTGAACTGAACTGTGTGTTTACAGGCAGTTTGGCCTGCCATCATACACTTTGAACTGAACTGTGTGTTTACAGGCAGTTTGGCCTGCCATCATTCACTTTGAACTGGACTGTGTGTTTACAGGCAGTTTGGCCTGCCATCATTCACTTTGAACTGGACTGTGTGTTTACAGGCAGTTTGGCCTGCCATCATTCACTTTGAACTGAACTGTGTGCTTACAGGCAGTTTGGCATGCCATCATTCACTTTGAACTGAACTGTGTGTTTACAGGCAGTTTGGCCTGCCATCATTCACTTTGAACTGAACTGTGTGTTTACAGGCAGTTTGGCCTGCCATCATACACTTTGAACTGAACTGTGTGTTTACAGGCAGTTTGGCCTGCCATCATTCACTTTGAACTGGACTGTGTGTTTACAGGCAGTTTGGCCTGCCATCATTCACTTTGAACTGGACTGTGTGTTTACAGGCAGTTTGGCCTGCCATCATTCACTTTGAACTGAACTGTGTGTTTACAGGCAGTTTGGCCTGCCATCATTCACTTTGAACTGGACTGTGTGTTTACAGGCAGTTTGGCCTGCCATCATTCACTTTGAACTGGACTGTGTGTTTACAGGCAGTTTGGCCTGCCATCATTCACTTTGAACTGGACTGTGTGTTTGCAGACATTTGCAACAGAGTAACTTTAGATCAATAGAACACATTCGCCAAAAGCCACAAAATACACCTAAATGGATTTCTGCAAATATGTAAACACCACGGGAGTCCTCTTCCATTTGAGAACTTTACAGTCCTATTGATCCAACAACCATGAAAAGGTAGGCTCTCTCTCCCTCAGTGACGCACGGCAACAACAACAAGATCAACAATTAATACTAGGCAGAGCAAGATGAGCTAAATTCTAACAAAGGAGCATTAGATAAACTCTCTCAAACTTTTACAACTAGTTGGCCTTCTAAATTGCACTATCAGCCTCCTCCTTCTGCAGCTTGCCTGTCAATGCATGATTGTGCCAACCAAGCAATCAAGCTAACTGGCTAAAGTTGGCTAGCTTGCTAGCTAGCTACTTCCAAACACAAATGAGAGAATGCCACACTCTGACCATTTTACTCTCCATAGGATAGCTTTTTTGTCTGTTTACATGTTATCTAGAGCGTTCTTGACTATTGTTTTACCTACGTTTACTGACACCGGACATATTCAGCGGATGTTGCACGTTCCTAAATTCATCAGTTGTTATGCGCTCTGGCACACTCAGATGAGAGCCATGAGTGAATTTGCGAACACAAGAGATTTGCGAATTGGATAACAGTCGTTCAAGTTCTCTCTACCTAACCAAATGAGCCACCGAAAAATGATTGAGGGGGAAAAGTCTGTCACCGACCCAGTCCTCCAATGGCATGACATGACATCCTCCTAGCAGCTAGCTAGCTATTTTGTAAATGTTTGGCTCCTTGTTTTTAGCTTGCTACATAAATAGATATGTTAGCCTATTAGCCAGGTTATGACTGACTTGTGATCATTGCCCTCGCTAGTTTGATTGTATTGAAATTCCCAGCCTTATTTATATTTGTCTGTTTTTGTCCAGAATATTGAGTCATGGAAACTGACACAGTACATCCCGAGTGGAGGCAGCAAACAATGTACCAGGCCAGCTGGGATTTACAACCTGATAGCAATATGTTTTGGACAACCAAGAAATGTATTGGTGAACTATATGAATCATGCATTGAACAGCATCCATCTATTCTGCCAACAATGCCTTAGTGTACATCATGGAACGTTGAGTCAAATAGAACCTATTTTTAAAACCTCTTATAAAGTTAGTTTTGTAGCATAAACTGGGAACTGAGAATTTTTTAAATGATATTATGATTGTTTGTTTGTTTCATATCTGCAAAGTAGTTAAAACGCTGTCAGTTCCACTTTATACTTTAGGTCACCGGTTACTTGGTGTGCTAAAGGTGAATTGTTTTTTGCAATGGGAAGTAATAGTTGTACATTTTGATTGGGAAATGGTTGTGTTTTTGTAAACTTATGATTGGGACCTACTGGCTTATTATGTCAGAGTTTATGGACTGCTTATCCTTTAACATCATGCTGTGTGTGACTGCTGTCTTTCCATCAGCCCTATGTAGTGGTGTAGTGGTACCTGGAGAAGTGGGTATACTCACATTTTGCCAAAAAGTTCCCAAAAGGCTGGCCCACTCTCAAAATCACACTTAAAAAAAATAGAATGGTCTAAGTCCACAACAATGCTTTGACCACATCAATCTGATTGGGTGGGCCTGTCAGGGCCTGGCTCCCCAGTGGGTGGGCCTCTATCCACCCAGGCCCATCCATGTCTACGCCCCTGATGGAAACAGCACATGATGACAATTGTGCATCACAAATAGCCTACTAACCAAAACTTCAGACTAAGCTTTTTCAATACCTGATTTGCATAACCATTGTTGCCTTAGTTAGCATTTACTGTTAGATATCATAAGTTGAAATGTCTTTCCTCCCTACCGGCTACCGATGTCATTCTTCTGTGAGCTGCTCCATTCCAAAACCAGCTGAGAGCTGCACACTCTTACTGCCTGCAGATGATATTCCACTGGAACTAGGTTGTGTGTGCGGCGCACATGTGCATATATTTCACATGCTTTGCAATTGTGTAGGCTACTTTGTGCATGATTTCTCTATTGTACTACATAATTGATAAGTCGTACTGTATATCTCCACTACTCTACTTTGATAAGCATCAGTAGGGATTAAGAAGTGAGTATACCCCATGCCCACTGAAAATAAAGTGAGTATACCCCATGCCCACTGAAAATAAAGTGAGTATACCCCATGCCCACTGAAAATAAAGTGAGTATACCCCATGCCCACTGAAAATAAAGTGAGTATACCCCATGCCCACTGAAAATAAAGTGAGTATACCCCATGCCCACTGAAAATAAAGTGAGTATACCCCATGACCACTGAAAATAAAGTGAGTATACCCCATGCCCACTGAAAATAAAGTGAGTATACCCCATGCCCACTGAAAATAAAGTGAGTATACCCCATGCCCACTGAAAATAAAGTGAGTATACCCCATGCCCACTGAAAATAAAGTGAGTATACCCCATGCCCACTGAAAATAAAGTGAGTATACCCCATGTCCACTGAAAATAAAGTGAGTATACCCCATGCCCACTGAAAATAAAGTGAGTATACCCCATGACCACTGAAAATAAAGTGAGTATACCCCATGCCCACTGAAAATAAAGTGAGTATACCCCATGCCCACTGAAAATAAAGTGAGTATACCCCATGCCCACTGAAAATAAAGTGAGTATACCCCATGCCCACTGAAAATAAAGTGAGTATACCCCATGCCCACTGAAAATAAAGTGAGTATACCCCATGCCCACTGAAAATAAAGTGAGTATACCCCATGCCCACTGAAAATAAAGTGAGTATACCCCATGCCCACTGAAAATAAAGTGAGTATACCCCATGCCCACTGAAAATAAAGTGAGTATACCCCATGCCCACTGAAAATAAAGTGAGTATACCCCATGTCCACTGAAAATAAAGTGAGTATACCCCATGCCCACTGAAAATAAAGTGAGTATACCCCATGACCACTGAAAATAAAGTGAGTATACCCCATGCCCACTGAAAATAAAGTGAGTATACCCCATGCCCACTGAAAATAAAGTGAGTATACCCCATGCCCACTGAAAATAAAGTGAGTATACCCCATGCCCACTGAAAATAAAGTGAGTATACCCCATGCCCACTGAAAATAAAGTGAGTATACCCCATGACCACTGAAAATAAAGTGAGTATACCCCATGCCCACTGAAAATAAAGTGAGTATACCCCATGCCCACTGAAAATAAAGTGAGTATACCCCATGCCCACTGAAAATAAAGTGAGTATATGGTTTATACCTGTGTATACCCTCCACTACACCAATGGGCCTTTGTATTTTACAAAAAGTGCCCTCTCCTACATGAGTGTCTGGTATTACAGTTCCTGTCCTTTCAGAATCACCAACATGTCACACACTGAAGGTCCTATAGGGTCACAGACTGAAGGTCCTATAGGGTCACAGACTGAAGGTCCTATAGGTTCACACACTGAAGGTCCTATAGGTTCACACACTGAAGGTCCTATAGGTTCACACACTGAACGTCCTATAGGTTCACACACTGAAGGTCCTATAGGTTCACACACTGAAGGTCCTATAGGTTCACACACTGAAGGTCTTATAGGTTCACACACTGAAGGTCCTATAGGTTCACACACTAAAGGTCCTATAGGTTCACACACTGAAGGTCCTATAGGTTCACACACTGAAGGTCCTATAGGGTCACACACTGAACGTCCTATAGGTTCACACACTGAAGGTCCTATAGGTTCACACACTGAACGTCCTATAGGTTCACACACTGAAGGTCCTATAGGTTCACACACTGAAGGTCCTATAGGTTCACACACTGAAGGTCCTATAGGTTCACACACTGAACGTCCTATAGGTTCACACACTGAAGGTCCTATAGGTTCACACACTGAAGGTCCTATAGGTTCACACACTGAAGGTCCTATAGGGTCACACACTGAACGTCCTATAGGTTCACACACTGAAGGTCCTATAGGTTCACACACTGAACGTCCTATAGGTTCACACACTGAAGGTCCTATAGGTTCACACACTGAAGGTCCTATAGGTTCACACACTGAACGTCCTATAGGTTCACACACTGAACGTCCTATAGGTTCACACACTGAAGGTCCTATAGGTTCACACACTGAACGTCCTATAGGTTCACACACTGAACGTCCTATAGGTTCACACACTGAAGGTCCTATAGGTTCACACACTGAAGGTCCTATAGGTTCACTACTGAAGGCCTATAGGTTCACACACTGAAGGTCCTATAGGTTCACCACTGAAGGTCCTATAGGTTCACACACTGAAGGTCCTATAGGTTCACACACTGAAGGTCCTATAGGTTCACTACTGAAGGCCTATAGGTTCACACACTGAAGGCCTATAGGTTCACACACTGAAGGCCTATAGGTTCACCATTGCACAAACATTTCTATAATAGATATTAAGATATTAATGTTTCAAGAAAGGAGTGTATATATTTGGGCTGGCGACGTGGTGTTATGCACTTACAGAAGAAAAGCTGATAATTATGACTTTTTTACTCCGCTGGTCTCGGCTGGTCTCAGGAAGAAATTATGAGACCTCACTGTCCGAGACCAAGTCAAGACCGAGTCAAAATGTATCTGACACGGAGACAAGACCGAGACACTCAATATGTGGTCTCAAGGCCAGTCTCAAGACCAGTCTCAATACCAGTCTCAAGACCAGTCTCAAGTACTACAACACTGCACGACACCCAACCTGCCCACTCTGCCCCAGCAGGAGACAAACAGGTGATCTAACACAGGCCCTCTGTCTCAGCACTGACCCCAGCCTGAGGAGGGGAGGAGAGAGAGAGGGAGACAGAATAAGAGATGAGAGAGGAAAAGCGAGAAAGAAGAGGGTGTGGGCGTGGATGAGAGGAAGAGAGGAGGAGGCAGAGAGAGAGTGTGTGAGAGAGAGGCTCTCCTGTTTGCCCTCCCTGGGCCATGCTGTTTGAGGCAGCAGTCGTTTATGAATTCTCCTTGCAGCGCAACGGCGTGTCGCGACGAGGAGTGCGCTCCACATCAGAGCGCTCAAGGACGGACCCTCTTAAAAAGCCATTGAGTTAAGCCTGGGCTGAGAGTGTGCTGTGGAGGCCCTGTGTAGGCCGGGACAGTAATGATGTATCAGATTATTACTGCGGCTGACAAGATGGATAGGGGACTAGGACCCCGCTCCCAGCTTCATTACCACAGACGTGTTTTCACTGAGACCCCTGCTCTGAGGACACGCGCGCACACACACACACACAGACACAAACACACACACACACACACACACACACTACGTACAGACACATACGCACACATGGGCATCCATAAAAACACACACACCTATCACAGGCCTAGAGATGCATACACAAACAGACACACACAGACACACACAGACACACGCAACAGTGCATTCTAACCCTGGTGAAATCACTGGGAAATAGTCTCCATGACATACAGACGTACACACACACACAGTTGTGCATCAACCCCGTGCATGACCTTTCCCCAACACCCATGTGTGTGAGACAGGAGTTAGAGAGCAATAGTAATCATTTTCTTTATGACCACTATAGTTTCTGGACGTTTCAAAGAACATATCTGACCTAATCTGATTTGTAAAAATCTATTAATAAGAATTGTTGATGCAGTAAGCAGAATAAATACATTTACAACAGCATTATAAACACACATGAATGAATAGAGTAGCTGAGATACTTTATCTCTTTGGTGTAAGAGTTTTTGAAATCCACTGAATTATAAACATAATTTTGCAAAGCATTAAGGTTGACAATAGCTTTGTTGGGGTAATCTTAAAATAATGTATTCGCCTCTCAATGCTGACGCAAAAGGAACGCGTTTGGGGAGTACATGTATATTTGGAGGGCTATCTGGAATGAAAAGAGAGGAGAGCGAGATTAAGAAAGGAAGGGAAGGGGGATCAGTCATGGAAAGCACTGGAGAGTTTTGGGACGTCTCCAAGACTGATGTTGATTTTCAAAAGCCATTATCATGCCCATATCATTATCTCTCTCCTCTTCTATCCTCTCCTCCGCTGATCAATGAGCGAGGGAGTAATGGGGGAATCTCTCTCTCTTCAATTGCACTTGTTGTTCTCTCCACTCTTCAAGCGGGCACAGCCCCTGGTCATGGCGCCCGGCCAGATGCCCCGTCTGCTGCCCTTCTTTGACTCCTGGCCTGTTTGTCAGACAAAGCCAGCTATGGGCAGAGCTCACACATTGTCACACACGGCAACAGGCGTGCACACGCACACACAAACACATGCACACACAAATTTCACACATATACACACCAACACTAATATAAATGGCTGGCTCGTCATAAACCAGAAAGTTTGAGTGAGTGAGTGAGTGAGTGAGTGAGTGAGTGAGTGAGTGAGTGAGTGAGTGAGTGAGTGAGTGAGTGAGTGAGTGAGTGAGTGAGTGAGTGAGTGAGTGAGTGAGTGAGTGAGTGAGTGAGTGAGTGAGTGAGTGAGTGAGTGAGAGAGAGAGAGAGAGAGAGAGAGAGAGAGAGAGAGAGCGAGAGAGAGTGAAAGAAAGAGGCTAACCAGCAGTACAGTGTAGGGCTGTAAAGCATATGGATACGTATGGTCACTGCCCAGTGAGTAGAGGTATTATTCTCACACTGGACTCACTAAGAATGACTGGGAACTCAATGTTATCTAATGGGCTGAATGAGACTGACTGAGGGGGAAGGATTCACATCACTTAGAGGGTGACAAGTCCACAAGGACCCTCTGTGACCCCCTAATCTGATCAGTGGTGAGGGGCTGACATTCATCTCTGTTCCCCTCCTGAGAGACACCCCAGACCCCCAGGATAACGGACCACTGTGGAGACTCTAGACCTCCTCCTTATTATGTAAGCAGTTAGAGTTGCTATGTGGGTCATGTACCCCATTTGCTGTCTCACCTGACAGTCACCAACCCCAGCCAACAGTGCCCGCTCCCAGGTGCCCAGGGACAGAGACTAGCAGAGGACTTAACCTCACTTTACCTTTACCTACATGTACATATTACCTCAATTACCTTGAGTAACCGGTGCCACCGCACACAGACTATGTACCGGAACCCCCTGTATATAGCCTCGCTACTGTTATTTTACTGTTGCTCCTTCATTTTTTGTTGTTGTTAAAACTGCATTGTTGGTTAAGTGCTTGTAAGTAAGCATTTCTACCTACACCTGTTGTATTCGGAGCATGTGACAAATAATATTTGATTGAATTTTGATTTTATTTTTGACACAAAGATGAGGAAACGGGGTGATGGAGAAAAACACTCAAAGCAAAAGGAAGAATATCATCCTTCCTTTCTACTCCTGAAGTGAAGGAGGAAAGGAGGACCAATTCAATTCAGTTTCAATTGTGCTCTAATCCAATATATGTAACTGTGATTTTCCTCCTAAACCAGAGACCGTGCCACTGAGAAAGGCCAACAAACATCTCTTCTCCTCTCCTCCTCTCCAGCCAACCTGGGGAAATGAACCAGTGACGGAGAGAGAGGGGGGGGGGGGGGGGAGAGTCTGCCACAGTAAAAATAGGGATGGAGACAATTCAGGAAATGGTGAAAAGTATTCCCAGTGTAGTATTGACAGTGTTGGACAAAGCGACATATATACGGAAGGCCAGTCAATCACCCAGGGTCAGAGTAGAGAGAATGACATGGCCCTATAGAGAACTAATGGTCCATCAACCACACTGGCGCCACCAGCCATGGCTTAGGGTAAAGGGAGTGAGTATGTGTTTTTGTTTTTGTTATCCTTGTGGGAACCAAAAGGCATCACAAGAATAGTACATTTGTGGGGACATTTCACCGGTCCTCACAAGGAAAAAGGCTATTTTAGGCAAAGGGTTTAGGTCTACGGTTAGGGTTAGGAGCTAAGGTTAGGTCTAGGGTTAGGGTTAGGAGTTAAGGTTAGGTCTAGGGTTAGGGTTAGGAGTTAAGTTTAGGTCTAGGGTTAGGGTTAGGAGTTAAGGTTAGGTCTAGGGTTAGGGTTAGGAGTTAAGTTTAGGTCTAGGGTTAGGGTTAGGAGTTAAGGTTAGGTCTAGGGTTAGGTCTAGGGTTAGGGTTAGGAGCTAAGGTTAGGTCTAGGGTTAGGGTTAGGAGTTAAGGTTGGGTCTAGGGTTAGGGTTAGGAGTTAAGGTTAGGTATAGGTTAGGGTTAGGAGTTAAGGTTAGGTCTAGGGTTAGGGTTAGGAGTTAAGTTTAGGTCTAGGGTTAGGGTTAGGAGTTAAGGTTAGGTCTAGGGTAAGGTCTAGGGTTAGGGTTAGGAGCTAAGGTTAGGTCTAGGGTTAGGGTTAGGAGTTAAGGTTGGGTCTAGGGTTAGGGTTAGGAGTTAAGGTTAGGTCTAGGGTTAGGTTTAGGAGTTAAGGTTAGGTCTAGGGTTAGGGTTAGGAGTTAAGGTTGGGTCTAGGGTTAGGGTTAGGAGTTAAGTTTAGGTCTAGGGTTAGGGTTAGGAGTTAAGGTTAGGTCTAGGGTAAGGTCTAGGGTTAGGGTTAGGAGCTAAGGTTAGGTCTAGGGTTAGGGTTAGGAGTTAAGGTTGGGTCTAGGGTTAGGGTTAGGAGTTAAGGTTAGGTCTAGGGTTAGGGTTAGGAGTTAAGTTTAGGTCTAGGGTTAGGGTTAGGTCTAGGGTTAGAATTAGGGTTAGGAGTTAAGGTTAGGTTTAGGGGTTAAGACATGCTGTGTGTGTGTGTATGTGTGTGTGTGTGTGTGTGTGTGTGTGTGTGTGCATGCGTGTGTGTGTGCGCGTGTGTGCACGTGTGTGTGCGTGCATGTGTGTGTGTGTGCATGCGTGTGTGTGCGTGCATGCGTGTGTGTGTGTGCATGCGTGTATGTACTCTCACTATTGTTGAGCCCATCCACTGCAGGCAGATAAGGCCTGTATGGAGCTCTCAAAGGGACACACTGAACGGGGAATGGAACACAATTCATCTCAAAGACGCTCTTCACTGGCTTAGTACTATCACAGGAACCTTTAGTCACACACTGAGGAGGTAGCAGGATGATTCTCTCTCTCGCTCAGTCCTTACAAGGAAAAAGGCTATTTTAGCTTAACTTTTTATGGCTGCAGGGGCAGTATTGAGTAGCTTGGATGAAAAGGTGCCTATTGTAAACGTCCAGCTCCTCACTCTCAGTTGCTAATATATGCATATTATTATTAGTATTGGATAGAAAACACTCTGAAGTTTCTAAAACTGTTTGAATTATGTCTGTGAGCATAACACAACTAATATAGCAGGCAAAAACCTGAGAAATTCCACTTCCTGTTTTTTTTCTGGGGGTGGCAGATCTTCAAACAAGCTCTCATTGAAATTACTGCGAGAAATGGATGAGTTTTCACTTCCTACGCCTTCCACTAGATGTCAACAGTCAATAGAACTTTGTCTGATGACTCTAATGTGGAGGGGGGTCGAATGAGACAGGAAATAGTCACCACTGCCATGAGTTGACCATGCATTCACTATGCGCGTTCACAGGGGAAGGGGAAGTCATTCTAATTCTCCAGTTGGAACGTTATTCAAGATATATGTAAACAACATTCTAAAGATTGATTCAGTACATCGTTTGACATGTTTCTACTGACTGTTAACGAACTTTTGGACATTTCGTCACGTTATAGTGGAATGCGCTTTGTAACTTTGGAATTGTTTACCAAATGCGCTAACCAAAGTAGCTAATTGGACCTAAATAACAGACAGTTTTGAACAAATCAAGCATTTATTGTGGACCTGGGATTCCTAGGACTGCATTCTGATGAAGTTCATCAACGGTAAGGAAACAGTTATAATGTATTTTCTGGTTTCTGTTGACTCCAACATGGCGGCTAATTTGGCTTCTGTTCTGAGCACCGTCTCAGATTATTGCATGTGTTGCTTTTTCCGTAAACTCTTTTTTTGAAATCTGAAACAACGGTTGCATTAAGGAGAGGTATATCTATAATTCCATGTGTATAACTTGTATTATCATCTACTTATATGATAAGTATTTCTGTTGAAACAATGTGGCTATGCAAAATCACTTGATGTTTTTGGAACAAGTGAATCTACATAGCCAATGTGAACTCAGATTTTTTTATATAAATATGAACTTTATCAAACAAAACATGCATTGTGTAACATGAAGTCCTATGAGTGTCATCTGATGAAGATAATTCAAGGTTAGTGATTCATTTTATCTTTATTTCTGTTTTTTGTGAATGGTGTGAACATAATTGTTTGTAGTGCTTTTACTGAAAAGCCTATTTGAAATCAGAAACACTTTGGTGGGATTAACAACAAGATTACCTTTAAAATTATATAAAACACATGTATGTTTTAGGAATTGTAATTATGAGATTTCTGTGCTTTGAATTTGGCGCCCTCTATTGGGATTGCAGCCATAACAAGTTAAGGGTTATGTTCAAGGTTAGGGTTTCATTACAATTGTTGCTTCACTAGTGTTTTTATTACCGCTATGTACCGCCCTCACACAGGTGTGGGAAACTGTAATTATCACCTAGGCACCTGCATATAAAAAAATATATATGGCTTTGGCACTTCTCTTGATGCTCTGCTGAAGGCATAACAGCCAAAACACGTTACCATGACCGGCCAAAAATAAAAAGGTGAAATGAGGTGGTGTCTTTTTGTCCTTCACCATTGGGAAATGGTGCCGCCATCTCCCAATGTTTCTTGAACTTGGGATTTCATTTGAAGCCATTGTCATATATGGCAGAGCACCCAGCTATTAAAGCGAGACAGTGCACCTGTTACCCACTCCACACCTGTATGGAGCTCTCAGAGGGACACACTGAGCTTGGAATGGAATCCAATTCATCTCAAAGACACATTCTTCACTGGCTCAGCACTATCACAGAAACCTTTAGTCACACACTGAGGAGGTCGCAGGATGATTCTCTCTCTCGCTTTCTCTTTTCTCTCTCACTCGCTATTCTCTCTCTTGCTCTTTTCTCTATTTCTACCTCTTCACTCAAATTCTTATGCACACAGGTTCCAAACCAAAATTAATGGGTTACAGGCTAGAGCAAGGGCTGAAGGGCTGGGCTGAAGGCTAGAGCAAGTACTTAGAAGAAACGGGGACATGGACATAGACACATACAAGAAAGTCTACTACGACCTCCGCCGAGATAGCAAACCTGCAAAAGGACAATATAGGAGGAAGGTGGAATCGTATCACACCAGCTCCGACACTCGTCGTATGAGGCAGGGCTTGAAAATGATAACGGATTACAAAGGGAAACCCCGCCGTGAGATGCCAGTCGATGCAGAACTCCCAAACAAGCTAAATTCCTTTTATCATTGCTTCGAGGAATACAACACTGAGGCTTGCGTGAAAGCCCTTATTGTTCCAGATGACGGTGTGATCTCACTCTCCGTGGTCGATGTGAGTAAAACTTTTAAACAGGTTAAGACTCGCAAGGTGGCCGGGCTAGATGGAATAACAGGGCACGTTCTCAAAGCATGCACAGACCAGCTGGCAAGTGTCTTCACAGACATTTTTAATCTCTGTCTGTTAATCCCAGTCTGTTAACCCAAAAAGGTTAAAACTGACCACCATAGTCCCTGTTCCCAAGAACTCCAAGTTAACCTGCCTAAATGACTATCGCCCTGTAGCACTCACATCTGTAATTATGAAGTGCTGGTCATGACACACATCAACATCATCATCCAAGACACACTGGACCCACTCCAAATCGCATACCACCCCAACCTATCCACAGATGAGGCAATCTATATTGCACTTCATACTGCCCTCTCCCACCTGGACAAGAGGGGATATTACTATGTGAGACTGCTGTTCATAGACTATAGCTCAGCGTTCAACACCATAGTCCCCTCCAAGCTCATCAGCAAGCTGGGGACCCTGGGACTGAACACCTCCTCCTGTAACTGAATACTAGACTTCCTGACGGGATGCCCCCAGGTTGGTGAGGGTAGGCAACAACACCTCCGCCTCACTGACCCTCAACACAGGGGCCCCTGAAGGGTGGGTGCTTAGTCCCCTTCTATACTCCCTGTTCATCCACAACTGCAACGCCATCATCAAGCTTGTTGAAGAGACGGCGGTTGTAGGTCTGATCACCAACGGCATTTAGACAGCCAACAGGGAGGAGGTCAGAGACTTGGCAGTGCGGTGCCAGGACAACAACTTCTCCCTCAGCGTCAGTAAGACCAAGGAGTTGAGTTCTACAGCTGCACCATCGAGAGTATTTGGACTGGCTGCATGACTGGTTGGTATGGCAAATGCATCACCCTTGACCACAAAGCAACAACAGAGGGTGGTGCGGACAGCCCAGTACATCACTGGGGCCGAGCTCCCTGCCATCCAGGTTCTCTATATCAGGCGGGGTCATTGACTGTTCACTCGCTACCATCTGGCAAATGGTACCAGAGCATCGGCTCTCGGACCAACAGGCTCCGAGACAGCTTCTACCCCCAAGCTATTAGACTGCTAAATAGCCATAAGACTGCTAAATAGTCAATTAATGGTTACCCGGACTATCTGTACTGACCCTATCTTGTACTGACTATGCACACTCACAAGACTATATACTGTATACACACTATATACACACTCGCTATACTAACACTCTCACATAACACCCACACACATTCACTACATACGCACACAGACACGCATTCCCGACAACACAAACACACAGACACAGACTCACTCACTCGCGCACACACACACACACACACACACACACACACACAGACAGACAGACAGACAGCCAGACAGCATTCCCGACAACACAAACACACAGACACAGACTCACTCACTCGCGCGCACACACACACACACACACACACACACACACACACACACACACACACACACACACACACACACACACACACACACACACAGACAGACAGACAGACAGCCAGACAGACAGACAGACACAGACTCACTCACAAACGTTTTTATGTTACAGCCTTATTCTAAAATTGATTCAATTGTTTTTTTCCCTCATCAAACTACACACAATAACCCATAATGACGAAGAAAAAACAGGTTTTTAGAAATGTTTGCAAATTGATAAAAAACTGAAATATCACATTGCAGATGCTTTACTCAGACCCTTTACTCAGACCCTTTACTCAGTAAAGTAATCAGACCCTTTACTCTGTACTTTGTTGAAGCACTTTTGGCAGCAATTTCAGCACTGATTCTTCTTGGGTATGACACTACAAGCCTAGCACTTCTGTATTTGGAGAGCTTCTCCCAATTTGTTCTGAAGATCCTCTCAAGCGCTGTCAGGTTGGATGGGGTGTGTCGCTGCACAGCTATTTTCAGGTCTTTCCAGAGATGTTTGACCGGGTTCAAGTCCGGGCTCTGGCTGGGCCACTCAAGGACATTCAAAGACTTGTCCCGAAGCCACTCCTGCGTTGTCTTGCCTGTGTGCTTAGGGTCGTTGTACTGTTGGAAGATGAACCTTCGTTCCAGTCTGAGGTGCTGAGTGCTCTGGAGCAGGTTTTCATTCTCTCTGTACTTTGTTCTGTTCTTTCCCACAATCCTTACTAGTCTCCCAATCCCTGCTGCTGAAAAACATCCTCACAGCATGATGCTGCCACCACTATGCTTCACCGTAGGGATGATGCCAGGTTTCCTCTAGACGTGACGCTTGGCATTCAGGCCAAGGACTACATTCCTGTGTATTTTATTCTTCTTGTGTTACTATTGTCCTTTGCATCATTGGAAATGGCTCGGAAGAAGTATTACAATGTAAATGTACTTTTAATCCATCTGTCTAAGAATTTATTCTTAACTGACTTGCCTAGTTAAATAAAGGTCAAATAAAAATGTACAAATTGAAAACAAGTCTAAGAAGAGGTAGATCTGTTCTATGTGTGCTATATCTATGCTTCCCATTCTGAAGTTTTGGTTTTGCATCTTTTACTGTGGTTTTGTACACCAGCTTCAAACAGCTGAAAATACAATATTTTTGGTTATTGAAAAGATATTTAGATTAGTTTAGATGATTCTCCACACAGGAGTTTAGATGGTACTATGATTCTCCACACAGGAGTTTAGATGGTACTATGATTCTCCACACAGGAGTTTAGATGGTACTATGATTCTCCACACAGGAGTTTAGATGGTACTATGATTCTCCACACAGGAGTTTAGATGGTACTATGATTCTCCACACAGGAGTTTAGATGGTACTATGATTCTCCACACAGGAGTTTAGATGGTACTATGATTCTCCACACAGGAGTTTAGATGGTACTATGATTCTCCACACAGGAGTTTAGATGGTACGATGATTCTCCACACAGGAGTTTAGATGGTACTATGATTCTCCACACAGGAGTTTAGATGGTACTATGATTCTCCACACAGGAGTTTAGATGGTACTATGATTCTCCACACAGGAGTTTAGATGGTACTATGATTCTCCACACAGGAGTTTAGATGGTACTATGATTCTCCACACAGGAGTTTAGATGGTACTATGATTCTCCACACAGGAGTTTAGATGGTACTATGATTCTCCACACAGGAGTTTAGATGGTACTATGATTCTCCATACAGGAGTTTAGATGGTACTATGATTCTCCACACAGGAGTTTAGATGGTACTATGATTCTCCACACAGGAGTTTAGATGGTACTATGATTCTCCACACAGGAGTTTAGATGGTACTATGATTCTCCACACAGGAGTTTAGATGGTACTATGATTCTCCACACAGGAGTTTAGATGGTACTATGATTCTCCACACAGGAGTTTAGATGGTACTATGATTCTCCACACAGGAGTTTAGATGGTACTATGATTCTCCACACAGGAGTTTAGATGGTACTATGATTCTCCACACAGGAGTTTAGATGGTACTATGATTCTCCACACAGGAGTTTAGATGGTACTATGATTCTCCACACAGGAGTTTAGATGGTACTATGATTCTCCACACAGGAGTTTAGATGGTACTATGATTCTCCACACAGGAGTTTAGATGGTACTATGATTCTCCACACAGGAGTTTAGATGGTACGATGATTCTCCACACAGGAGTTTAGATGGTACTATGATTCTCCACACAGGAGTTTAGATGGTACTATGATTCTCCACACAGGAGTTTAGATGGTACTATGATTCTCCACACAGGAGTTTAGATGGTACTATGATTCTCCACACAGGAGTTTAGATGGTACTATGATTCTCCACACAGGAGTTTAGATGGTACTATGATTCTCCATACAGGAGTTTAGATGGTACTATGATTCTCCACACAGGAGTTTAGATGGTACTATGATTCTCCACACAGGAGTTTAGATGGTACTATGATTCTCCACACAGGAGTTTAGATGGTACTATGATTCTCCACACAGGAGTTTAGATGGTACTATGATTCTCCACACAGGAGTTTAGATGGTACTATGATTCTCCACACAGGAGTTTAGATGGTACTATGATTCTCCACACAGGAGTTTAGATGGTACTATGATTCTCCACACAGGAGTTTAGATGGTACTATGATTCTCCACACAGGAGTTTAGATGGTACTATGATTCTCCACACAGGAGTTTAGATGGTACTATGATTCTCCACACAGGAGTTTAGATGGTACTATGATTCTCCACACAGGAGTTTAGATGGTACTATGATTCTCCACACAGGAGTTTAGATGGTACTATGATTCTCCACACAGGAGTTTAGATGGTACTATGATTCTCCACACAGGAGTTTAGATGGTACTATGATTCTCCACACAGGAGTTTAGATGGTACTATGATTCTCCACACAGGAGTTTAGATGGTACTATGATTCTCCACACAGGAGTTTAGATGGTACTATGATTCTCCACACTGCTTGTTTTGTCACATAAACTGAAATTAGGTGAACTGTTCAAATTTGATCAACCAGGACATGGTGGAGTGATTTCTGCATATTACACCTCTACGTCTGCATAGAGATGCAGGGCACACAGTTTATATGTTATTTATATAAAAATAAAACCATTACTTCAATCATTTTTTTTATAGATATACTGCTGTAATCATTTTGTGTAATTACATGTATTGAAAACCATGTTTTGGTGGATTGCCATAGTTGTTGTTATTAGATTATGTTCTGTGATGTTGAATAAGTGGAGGATCATTATGGGGTCTTTGTGATTCACAGTACATTGCCCACTTCCATACAAAGGAGGTAATGATCCTGTTCATACGACACACAGACAGTATCTAGGAATCACAGAAGCATTAGACTATTGTTAATACTGTATACGGTATAATGTGAACACTAACACAGATGCACACAGACACACATGCAAACCCACCTTCTCTCTCTCTCTCTCACTCTTCCTCCTTCCTTCTCTGCTCTTATTTTCCATCCCCTTGCAGTCATTTTAATTACACAGAACGAGTTGCAACGCATCAAGCCTGAGAGTAAAATTAAAATGGAAGATGGGAGGAGGGAAGGAGGGGAGGAGGGAAGGAGAGGAGGGGTAAGGAGGGAAGGGGGATTGAGGGAGGAGGGGTAAGGGAGGGGAGGAGGGATGGGGTGGGGAGGCGGGAAGGAGGGTAGGAGGGAAGGGGTAACGAGGGGAGGAGGGAAGGGGTAAGGAGAGAAGGGGGGATGAGGGAAGGGGTAAGGAGGGGAGGAGGGAAGGAAGGGAGGGAAGGGGGGGCTTTTTATCAAGATGGCGTCTCTCAATTAACCAATGAGGTTAAGAGATACAGCCATCCCCAAAAAACACTGAATACAGCTCCAGTATTATGTATGTGTGTGTTTGTGTATGTGTGTCTGGGTGTGCATGTGCGTGTGTGTAGGAAGACTTTCCTTTTCAATGCCCCTACTGTTAAAAACAGAGCCACACACTGCCTTGCTCCACACCAACACAGGAAGACATACCATTCCCTACATTGGACCATCTTTCATGGCTGATAGGTCAGTATTTTTAGCTGCTGAAAGACTGTAGAGATGTGTTCCGACATTCTCACCACTTTGTCCCTGTGGAGGGTGTTTGTGCCTGCTATGTCTCTGAGGGATGTGCGTGTCCTTCCTCCCAGTCTCTCAGGGTGAATGTGTCCCTGGTTTGTCCCTGTGTTTGTGTGTGAGCATGCATACATACGTGTGTGTGTGTGTGTGTGTGTGTGTGTGTGTGTGTGTGTGTGTGTGTGTGTGTGTGCAGACATATATGTGTGTGTCCCTATGTCCCTAAGCACCCCATACCTCTGGATTCCCATAAGCACATCTGTGCGCTAGCCTCCCTGGCCTGTTTGATTCTCTCTCTCTCTCTCTCTCTCTCTCTCACTCTCTCTCTCTCACTAACACAGACACACAGAAGAAGAGAGGAGAGAGGAGCAGAGAGAAGAAGAGAGGAGAGAGGAGCAGAGAGAAGGAGAGACGAAGAGAGAGGAGCAGAGAGAAGAAGAGAGTGGAAGAAAGAAGAAGAGAGGGGAGAGGGAAGAGACAAGAAGAGGGGGGGATAGAAGAAGAGGAGGGAGAGAGAAGAAGAGGGGGAGAGGGAAAGAGAAGAAGAGGGGGGAGAGGGAGAGAGAAGGAGAGGGAGAGAGAAGAAGAGGGGGGAGAGGGAGAGAGAAGAAAAGAGGGGGGAGAGGGAGAGAGAAGAAGAGGGGGAGGGAAAGAGAAGAAGAGGGTGGAGAGGGAGAGAGAAGAAAAGAGAGGCGAGAGGGAGAGAGAAGAAGAGGGGGAGAGGGAGAGAGAAGAAGAGGGGGGAGGGAAAGAGAAGAAGAGGGGGGAGAGGGAGAGAGAAGAAAAGAGAGGCGAGAGGGAGAGAGAAGAAGAGGGGGAGAGGGAGAGAGAAGAAGAGGGGGGAGGGAAAGAGAAGAAGAGGGGGGAGAGGGAGAGAGAAGAAGAGGGGGGAGGGAAAGAGAAGAAGAGGGTGGAGAGGGAGAGAGAAGAAAAGAGAGGCGAGAGGGAGAGAGAAGAAGAGGGGGAGAGGGAGAGAGAAGAAGAGGGGGAGAGGGAGAGAGAAGAAGAGGGGGGAGGGAAAGAGAAGAAGAGGGGGGAGAGGGAGAGAGAAGGAGAGGGAGAGAGAAGAAGAGGGGGGAGAGGGAGTGAGAAGAAGAGGGGGGAGAAGGAGAGAGAAGGAGAGGGGGGAGAGGGAGAGAGAAGAAGAGGGGGGAGAGGGAGAGAGAAGAAAAGGGGGAGAGGGAGAGAGAAGGAGAGGGAGAGAGGGAGAGAGAAGAAGAGGGGGGAGAGGGAGAGAGAAGAAGAGGGTGGAGAGGGAGAGAGAAGAAAAGAGAGGTGAGAGGGAGAGAGAAGAAGAGGGGGAGAGGGAGAGAGAAGAAGAGGGGAGAGGGAAAGAGAAGAAGAGGGGGGAGAGGGAGAGAGAAGGAGAGGGAGAGAGAAGAAGAGGGGGGAGAGGGAGTGAGAAGAAGAGGGGGGAGAAGGAGAGAGAAGAAGAGGGGGGAGAGGGAGAGAGAAGAAGAGGGGGGAGAGGGAGAGAGAAGAAAAGTGGGGAGAGGGAGAGAGAAGGAGAGGGAGAGAGGGAGAGAGAAGAAGAGGGGGGAGAGGGAGAGAGAAGAAGAGGGGGGAGAGGGAGAGAGAAGACGAGGGGGAGAGGGAGAGAGAAGAAAAGGGGGGAGAGGGAGAGAGAAGGAGAGGGAAAGAGAAGAAGAGGGGGGAGAGGGAGAGAGAAGAAGAGGGGGGGGAGAGAGAAGAAGAGGGGGGAGAGGGAGAGAGAAGAAGAGGGAGAGAGAAGAAGGGAGGGGGGGAGAAGAAGAGGGAGAGAGAAGAAGGGAGGGGGGGAGAAGAAGAGGGAGAGAGAAGAAGGGTGGGGAGAGGGAGACTGTTTAAGAAGTACCAAAACAAAAGCCTCTAGAGCTAAGAACATAGTGAACAAAGTGAGATAGGGAGGGAGGTAGGAGGGGAGAGAGGGAGGGATGATGGGAGGAGGAGGGGAGAGAGAAATAACATGAAATGATAGCTGGAATCCTTTCTTGTGTGCTTTTTCCCACCAAACATTTTCATCTTGGTTTCTGCACTAGATCCCCCCTCTTTCTCTCTCTGTCCTTGTCTTTGTCTTTTTCTCTGTGTTTTCCATGGTGAGCATGGCAGCACGGCGAGGCAGCAACATATTTTTCTCTGTGTTTTCCATGGTGAGCGAGGCAGCAACATCTTTTTCTCTGTGTTTTCTATGGTGAGCGTGGCAGCACGGCGAGGCAGCAACATCTTTTTCTCTGTGTTTTCCATGGTGAGCGTGGCAGCACGGCGAGGCAGCAACATCTTTTTCTCTGTGTTTTCCATGGTGAGCGTGGCAGCACGGCGAGGCAGCAACATCTTATTCTCTGTGTTTTCCATGGTGAGCGTGGCAGCACGGCGAGGCAGCAACATCTTTTTCTCTGTGTTTTCCATGGTGAGCGAGGCAGCAACATCTTATTCTCTGTGTTTTCCATGGTGAGCGTGGCAGCACGGCGAGGCAGCAACATCTTATTCTCTGTGTTTTCCATGGTGAGCGTGGCAGCACGGCGAGGCAGCAACATCTTTTTCTCTGTGTTTTCCATGGTGAGCGAGGCAGCAACATCTTTGTCTCTGTGTTTTCCATGGTGAGCGGGGCAGCACGGCGCGGCAGCAACATCTTTTTCTCTGTGTTTTCCATGGTGAGCGTTGCAGCACGGCGAGGCAGCAACATCCTTTTCTCTGTGTTTTCCATGGTGAGCGAGGCAGCAACATCTTTTTCTCTGTGTTTTCCATGGTGAGCGTGGCAGCACGGCGAGGCAGCAACATCTTTTTCTCTGTGTTTTCCATGGTGAGCGAGGCAGCAACATCTTTGTCTCTGTGTTTTCCATGGTGAGCGGGGCAGCACGGCGCGGCAGCAACATCTTTTTCTCTGTGTTTTCCATGGTGAACGTTGCAGCACGGCGAGGCAGCAACATCCTTTTCTCTGTGTTTTCCATGGTGAGCGAGGCAGCAACATCTTTGTCTCTGTGTTTTCCATGGTGAGCGTGGCAGCACGGCGAGGCAGCAACATCTTTTTCTCTGTGTTTTCCATGGTGAGCGAGGCAGCAACATCTTTGTCTCTGTGTTTTCCATGGTGAGCGCGGCAGCACAGCGAGGCAGCAACATATTTTTCTCTGTGTTTTCCATGGTGAGCGCGGCAGCACGGCGAGGCAGCAACATATTTGTCTCTGTGTTTTCCATGGTGAGCATGGCAGCACGGCGAGGCAGCAACATATTTTTCTCTGTGTTTTCCATGGTGAGCGTGGCAGCACGGCGAGGCAGCAACATCTAATTCTCTGTGTTTTCCATGGTGAGCGTGGCAGCACGGCGAGGCAGTAACATATTTTTCTCTGTGTTTTCCATGGTGAGCGAGGCAGCAACATCTTATTCTCTGTGTTTTCCATGGTGAGCGTGGCAGCACGGCGAGGCAGCAACATCTTTTTCTCTGTGTTTTCCATGGTGAGCGAGGCAGCAACATCTTTTTCTCTGTGTTTTCCATGGTGAGCGTTGCAGCACGGCGAGGCAGCAACATCTTTTTCTCTGTGTTTTCCATGGTGAGCGCGGCAGCACGGCGAGGCAGCAACATCTTATTCTCTGTGTTTTCCATGGTGAGCGAGGCAGCAACATCTTTGTCTCTGTGTTTTCCATGGTGAGCGTGGCAGCACGGCGCGGCAGCAACATCTTTTTCTCTGTGTTTTCCATGGTGAGCGAGGCAGCAACATCTTTGTCTCTGTGTTTTCCATGGTGAGCGTGGCAGCACGGCGAGGCAGCAACATCTTTTTCTCTGTTTTTTCCATGGTGAGCGCGGCAGCACGGCGAGGCAGCAACATCTTTTTCTCTGCGTTTTCCATGGTGAGCGAGGCAGCAACATCTTTGTCTCTGTGCTTTCCATGGTGAGCGCGGCAGCACGGCGAGGCAGCAACATCTTTGTCTCTGTGTTTTCCATGGTGAGCATGGCAGCACGGAGAGGGAGCAACATCTAATTCTCTGTGTTTTCCATGGTGAGCGTGGCAGCACGGCGAGGCAGTAACATATTTTTCTCTGTGTTTTCCATGGTGAGCGAGGCAGCAACATCTTATTCTCTGTGTTTTCCATGGTGAGCGTGGCAGCACGGCGAGGCAGCAACATATTTTTCTCTGTGTTTTCCATGGTGAGCGAGGCAGCAACATCTTTGTCTTTGTGTTTTCCATGGTGAGCGGGGCAGCACGGCGCGGCAGCAACATCTTTTTCTCTGTGTTTTCCATGGTGAGCGTTGCAGCACGGCGAGGCAGCAACATCCTTTTCTCTGTGTTTTCCATGGTGAGCGAGGCAGCAACATCTTTGTCTCTGTGTTTTCCATGGTGAGCGTGGCAGCACGGCGAGGCAGCAACATCTTTTTCTCTGTGTTTTCCATGGTGAGCGCGGCAGCACGGCGAGGCAGCAACATCTTTTTCTCTGCGTTTTCCATGGTGAGCGAGGCAGCAACATCTTTGTCTCTGTGCTTTCCATGGTGAGCGCGGCAGCACGGCGAGGCAGCAACATCTTTGTCTCTGTGTTTTCCATGGTGAGCATGGCGAGGCAGCAACATCTTTTTCTCTGTGTTTTCCATGGTGAGCGCGGCAGCACGGCGAGGCAACAACATATTTTTCTCTGTGTTTTCCATGGTGAGCGCGGCAGAAACATCCTTGTCTCTGTGTTTTCCATGGTGAGCGGGGCAGCACGGCGCGGCAGCAACATCTTTTTCTCTGTGTTTTCCATGGTGAACGTTGCAGCACGGCGAGGCAGCAACATCCTTTTCTCTGTGTTTTCCATGGTGAGCGAGGCAGCAACATCTTTGTCTCTGTGTTTTCCATGGTGAGCGTGGCAGCACGGCGAGGCAGCAACATCTTTTTCTCTGTGTTTTCCATGGTGAGCGAGGCAGCAACATCTTTGTCTCTGTGTTTTCCATGGTGAGCGCGGCAGCACAGCGAGGCAGCAACATATTTTTCTCTGTGTTTTCCATGGTGAGCGCGGCAGCACGGCGAGGCAGCAACATATTTGTCTCTGTGTTTTCCATGGTGAGCATGGCAGCACGGCAAGGCAGCAACATCTTTTTCTCTGTGTTTTCCATGGTGAGCATGGCAGCACGGCGAGGCAGCAACATCTTATTCTCTGTGTTTTCCATGGTGAGCGTGGCAGCACGGCGAGGCAGCAACATCTTTTTCTCTGTGTTTTCCATGGTGAGCGTGGCAGCACGGCGAGGCAGCAACATCTAATTCTCTGTGTTTTCCATGGTGAGCGTGGCAGCACGGCGAGGCAGTAACATATTTTTCTCTGTGTTTTCCATGGTGAGCGAGGCAGCAACATCTTATTCTCTGTGTTTTCCATGGTGAGCGTGGCAGCACGGCGAGGCAGCAACATCTTTTTCTCTGTGTTTTCCATGGTGAGCGAGGCAGCAACATCTTTGTCTTTGTGTTTTCCATGGTGAGCGGGGCAGCACGGCGCGGCAGCAACATCTTTTTCTCTGTGTTTTCCATGGTGAGCGTTGCAGCACGGCGAGGCAGCAACATCCCTTTCTCTGTGTTTTCCATGGTGAGCGAGGCAGCAACATCTTTGTCTCTGTGTTTTCCATGGTGAGCGTGGCAGCACGGCGAGGCAGCAACATCTTTTTCTGTGTTTTCCATGGTGAGCGCGGCAGCACGGCGAGGCAGCAACATCTTATTCTCTGTGTTTTCCATGGTGAGCGAGGCAGCAACATCTTTGTCTCTGTGTTTTCCATGGTGAGCGTGGCAGCACGGCGCGGCAGCAACATATTTTTCTCTGTGTTTTCCATGGTGAGCGAGGCAGCAACATCTTTTTCTCTGTGTTTTCCATGGTGAGCGTTGCAGCACGGCGAGGCAGCAACATCTTTTTCTCTGTGTTTTCCATGGTGAGCGCGGCAGCACGGCGAGGCAGCAACATCTTATTCTCTGTGTTTTCCATGGTGAGCGAGGCAGCAACATCTTTGTCTCTGTGTTTTCCATGGTGAGCGTGGCAGCACGGCGCGGCAGCAACATCTTTTTCTCTGTGTTTTCCATGGTGAGCGAGGCAGCAACATCTTTGTCTCTGTGTTTTCCATGGTGAGCGTGGCAGCACGGCGAGGCAGCAACATCTTTTTCTCTGTTTTTTCCATGGTGAGCGCGGCAGCACGGCGAGGCAGCAACATCTTTTTCTCTGCGTTTTCCATGGTGAGCATGGCAGCAATATCTTTGTCTCTGTGCTTTCCATGGTGAGCGCGGCAGCACGGCGAGGCAGCAACATCTCTGTCTCTGTGTTTTCCATGGTGAGCATGGCAGCACGGAGAGGGAGCAACATCTAATTCTCTGTGTTTTCCATGGTGAGCGTGGCAGCACGGCGAGGCAGTAACATATTTTTCTCTGTGTTTTCCATGGTGAGCGAGGCAGCAACATCTTATTCTCTGTGTTTTCCATGGTGAGCGTGGCAGCACGGCGAGGCAGCAACATCTTTTTCTCTGTGTTTTCCATGGTGAGCGAGGCAGCAACATCTTTGTCTTTGTGTTTTCCATGGTGAGCGGGGCAGCACGGCGCGGCAGCAACATCTTTTTCTCTGTGTTTTCCATGGTGAGCGTTGCAGCACGGCGAGGCAGCAACATCCTTTTCTCTGTGTTTTCCATGGTGAGCGAGGCAGCAACATCTTTGTCTCTGTGTTTTCCATGGTGAGCGTGGCAGCACGGCGAGGCAGCAACATCTTTTTCTCTGTGTTTTCCATGGTGAGCGCGGCAGCACGGCGAGGCAGCAACATCTTATTCTCTGTGTTTTCCATGGTGAGCGAGGCAGCAACATCTTTGTCTCTGTGTTTTCCATGGTGAGCGTGGCAGCACGGCGCGGCAGCAACATCTTTTTCTCTGTGTTTTCCATGGTGAGCGAGGCAGCAACATCTTTTTCTCTGTGTTTTCCATGGTGAGCGTTGCAGCACGGCGAGGCAGCAACATCCTTTTCTCTGTGTTTTCCATGGTGAGCGAGGCAGCAACATCTTTGTCTCTGTGTTTTCCATGGTGAGCGTGGCAGCACGGCGAGGCAGCAACATCTTTTTCTCTGTTTTTTCCATGGTGAGCGCGGCAGCACGGCGAGGCAGCAACATCTTTTTCTCTGCGTTTTCCATGGTGAGCGAGGCAGCAACATCTTTGTCTCTGTGCTTTCCATGGTGAGCGCGGCAGCACGGCGAGGCAGCAACATCTTTGTCTCTGTGTTTTCCATGGTGAGCATGGCGAGGCAGCAACATCTTTTTCTCTGTGTTTTCCATGGTGAGCGCGGCAGCACGGCGAGGCAACAACATATTTTTCTCTGTGTTTTCCATGGTGAGCGCGGCAGAAACATCCTTGTCTCTGTGTTTTCCATGGTGAGCGGGGCAGCACGGCGCGGCAGCAACATCTTTTTCTCTGTGTTTTCCATGGTGAACGTTGCAGCACGGCGAGGCAGCAACATCCTTTTCTCTGTGTTTTCCATGGTGAGCGAGGCAGCAACATCTTTGTCTCTGTGTTTTCCATGGTGAGCGTGGCAGCACGGCGAGGCAGCAACATCTTTTTCTCTGTGTTTTCCATGGTGAGCGAGGCAGCAACATCTTTGTCTCTGTGTTTTCCATGGTGAGCGCGGCAGCACAGCGAGGCAGCAACATATTTTTCTCTGTGTTTTCCATGGTGAGCGCGGCAGCACGGCGAGGCAGCAACATATTTGTCTCTGTGTTTTCCATGGTGAGCATGGCAGCACGGCAAGGCAGCAACATCTTTTTCTCTGTGTTTTCCATGGTGAGCATGGCAGCACGGCGAGGCAGCAACATCTTATTCTCTGTGTTTTCCATGGTGAGCGTGGCAGCACGGCGAGGCAGCAACATCTTTTTCTCTGTGTTTTCCATGGTGAGCGTGGCAGCACGGCGAGGCAGCAACATCTAATTCTCTGTGTTTTCCATGGTGAGCGTGGCAGCACGGCGAGGCAGTAACATATTTTTCTCTGTGTTTTCCATGGTGAGCGAGGCAGCAACATCTTATTCTCTGTGTTTTCCATGGTGAGCGTGGCAGCACGGCGAGGCAGCAACATCTTTTTCTCTGTGTTTTCCATGGTGAGCGAGGCAGCAACATCTTTGTCTTTGTGTTTTCCATGGTGAGCGGGGCAGCACGGCGCGGCAGCAACATCTTTTTCTCTGTGTTTTCCATGGTGAGCGTTGCAGCACGGCGAGGCAGCAACATCCTTTTCTCTGTGTTTTCCATGGTGAGCGAGGCAGCAACATCTTTGTCTCTGTGTTTTCCATGGTGAGCGTGGCAGCACGGCGAGGCAGCAACATCTTTTTCTGTGTTTTCCATGGTGAGCGCGGCAGCACGGCGAGGCAGCAACATCTTATTCTCTGTGTTTTCCATGGTGAGCGAGGCAGCAACATCTTTGTCTCTGTGTTTTCCATGGTGAGCGTGGCAGCACGGCGCGGCAGCAACATATTTTTCTCTGTGTTTTCCATGGTGAGCGAGGCAGCAACATCTTTTTCTCTGTGTTTTCCATGGTGAGCGTTGCAGCACGGCGAGGCAGCAACATCTTTTTCTCTGTGTTTTCCATGGTGAGCGCGGCAGCACGGCGAGGCAGCAACATCTTATTCTCTGTGTTTTCCATGGTGAGCGAGGCAGCAACATCTTATTCTCTGTGTTTTCCATGGTGAGCGAGGCAGCAACATCTTTGTCTCTGTGCTTTCCATGGTGAGCGCGGCAGCACGGCGAGGCAGCAACATCTCTGTCTCTGTGTTTTCCATGGTGAGCATGGCAGCACGGAGAGGGAGCAACATCTAATTCTCTGTGTTTTCCATGGTGAGCGTGGCAGCACGGCGAGGCAGTAACATATTTTTCTCTGTGTTTTCCATGGTGAGCGAGGCAGCAACATCTTATTCTCTGTGTTTTCCATGGTGAGCGTGGCAGCACGGCGAGGCAGCAACATCTTTTTCTCTGTGTTTTCCATGGTGAGCGAGGCAGCAACATCTTTGTCTTTGTGTTTTCCATGGTGAGCGGGGCAGCACGGCGCGGCAGCAACATCTTTTTCTCTGTGTTTTCCATGGTGAGCGTTGCAGCACGGCGAGGCAGCAACATCCTTTTCTCTGTGTTTTCCATGGTGAGCGAGGCAGCAACATCTTTGTCTCTGTGTTTTCCATGGTGAGCGTGGCAGCACGGCGAGGCAGCAACATCTTTTTCTCTGTGTTTTCCATGGTGAGCGCGGCAGCACGGCGAGGCAGCAACATCTTATTCTCTGTGTTTTCCATGGTGAGCGAGGCAGCAACATCTTTGTCTCTGTGTTTTCCATGGTGAGCGTGGCAGCACGGCGCGGCAGCAACATCTTTTTCTCTGTGTTTTCCATGGTGAGCGAGGCAGCAACATCTTTTTCTCTGTGTTTTCCATGGTGAGCGTTGCAGCACGGCGAGGCAGCAACATCCTTTTCTCTGTGTTTTCCATGGTGAGCGAGGCAGCAACATCTTTGTCTCTGTGTTTTCCATGGTGAGCGTGGCAGCACGGCGAGGCAGCAACATCTTTTTCTCTGTTTTTTCCATGGTGAGCGCGGCAGCACGGCGAGGCAGCAACATCTTTTTCTCTGCGTTTTCCATGGTGAGCGAGGCAGCAACATCTTTGTCTCTGTGCTTTCCATGGTGAGCGCGGCAGCACGGCGAGGCAGCAACATCTTTGTCTCTGTGTTTTCCATGGTGAGCATGGCGAGGCAGCAACATCTTTTTCTCTGTGTTTTCCATGGTGAGCGCGGCAGCACGGCGAGGCAACAACATATTTTTCTCTGTGTTTTCCATGGTGAGCGCGGCAGAAACATCCTTGTCTCTGTGTTTTCCATGGTGAGCATGGCGAGGCAGCAACATATTTTTCTCTGTGTTTTCCATGGTGAGCGCGGCAGCACGGCGAGGCAGCAACATATTTTTCTCTGTGTTTTCCATGGTGAGCGCGGCAGAAACATCCTTGTCTCTGTGTTTTCCATGGTGAGCGTGGCAGCACGGCGCGGCAGCAACATCTTTTTCTCTGTGTTTTCCATGGTGAGCGAGGCAGCAACATCTTTGTATCTGTGTTTTCCATGGTGAGCATGGCAGCATAGCGAGGTAGCAACATCTTTTTCTCTGTGTTTTCCATGGTGAGCGTGGCAGCACAGCGAGGCAGCAACATCTTTTTATCTGTGTTTTCCATGGTGAGCGAGGCAGTAACATCTTTGTCTCTGTGTTTTCCATGGTGAGCGCGGCAGCACGGCGAGGCAGCAACATCTTTGTCTCTTTGTTTTCAATGGTGAGCATGGCGAGGCAGCAACATCTTTTTCTCTGTGTTTTCCATGGTGAGCGCGGCAGCACGGCGAGGCAGCAGCATGGCGAGGCAGCAACATCTTTGTCTCTGTGTTTTCCATGGTGAGCATGGCAGCATGGCGAGGCAGCAACATCTTTTTCTCTGTGTTTTCCATGGTGAGCGAGGCAGCAACCTCTATGTCTCTGTGCTTTCCATGGTGAGCGTGGGAGCACGGCGAGGCAGAAACATATTTTTCTCTGTGTTTTCCATGCTGAACGAGGCAGCAACCTCTTTGTCTCTGTGCTTTCCATGGAGAGCGCGGCAGCACGGCGAGGCAGTAACATCTTTGTCTCTGTGTTTTCCATGGTGAGCATGGCGAGGCAGCAACATCTTTTTCTCTGTGTTTTCCATGGTGAGCGCGGCAGCACGGCGAGGCAGCAACATATTTTTCTCTGTGTTTTCCATGGTGAGCGCGACAGAAACATCGTTGTCTCTGTGTTTTCCATGGTGAGCGTGGCAGCACGGCGCGGCAGCAACATCTTTTTCTCTGTGTTTTCCATGGTGAGCGAGGCAGCAACATCTTTGTCTCTGTGTTTTCCATGGTGAGCGTGGCAGCACGGCGAGGCAGCAACATCTTTTTCTCTGTGTTTTCCATGGTGAGCGAGGCAGCAACATCTTTGTCTCTGTGTTTTCCATGGTGAGCGCGGCAGCACGGCGAGGCAGCAACATATTTTTCTCTGTGTTTTCCATGGTGAGCGCGGCAGCACGGCGAGGCAGCAACATCTTTGTCTCTGTGTTTTCCATGGTGAGCATGGCGAGGCAGCAACATCTTTTTCTCTGTGTTTTCCATGGTGAGCGCGGCAGCACGGCGAGGCAGCAGCATGGCGAGGCAGCAACATCTTTGTCTCTGTGTTTTCCATGGTGAGCATGGCAGCATGGCGAGGCAGCAACATCTTTTTCTCTGTGTTTTCCATGGTGAGCGAGGCAGCAACCTCTATGTCTCTGTGCTTTCCATGGTGAGCGTGGGAGCACGGCGAGGCAGAAACATATTTTTCTCTGTGTTTTCCATGCTGAACGAGGCAGCAACCTCTTTGTCTCTGTGCTTTCCATGGAGAGCGCGGCAGCACGGCGAGGCAGTAACATCTTTGTCTCTGTGTTTTCCATGGTGAGCATGGCGAGGCAGCAACATCTTTTTCTCTGTGTTTTCCATGGTGAGCGCGGCAGCACGGCGAGGCAGCAACATATTTTTCTCTGTGTTTTCCATGGTGAGCGCGACAGAAACATCGTTGTCTCTGTGTTTTCCATGGTGAGCGTGGCAGCACGGCGCGGCAGCAACATCTTTTTCTCTGTGTTTTCCATGGTGAGCGAGGCAGCAACATCTTTGTCTCTGTGTTTTCCATGGTGAGCGTGGCAGCACGGCGAGGCAGCAACATCTTTTTCTCTGTGTTTTCCATGGTGAGCGAGGCAGCAACATCTTTGTCTCTGTGTTTTCCATGGTGAGCGCGGCAGCACGGCGAGGCAGCAACATATTTTTCTCTGTGTTTTCCATGGTGAGCGCGGCAGCACGGCGAGGCAGCAACATCTTTGTCTCTGTGTTTTCCATGGTGAGCATGGCGCGGCAGCAACATCTTTTTCTCTGTGTTTTCCATGGTGAGCGCGGCAGCACGGCGAGGCAGCAACATATTTTTCTCTGTGTTTTCCATGGTGAGCGCGGCAGAAACATCCTTGTCTCTGTGTTTTCCATGGTGAGCATGGCGAGGCAGCAACATCTTTTTATCTGTGTTTTCCATGGTGAGCGCAGCAGCAACATATTTTTCTCCGTGTTTTCCATGGTGAGCGCGGCAGCACGGCGAGGCATCAACATCTTTGTCTCTGTGTTTTCAATGGTGAGCATGGCGAGGCAGCAACATATTTTTCTCTGTTTTTTCCATGGTGAGCGCGGCAGAAACATCCTTGTCTCTGTGTTTTCCATGGTGAGCATGGCGAGGCAGCAACATCTTTTTCTCTGTGTTTTCCATGGTGAGCGCGGCAGCACGGCGAGGCAGCAACATATTTTTCTCTGTGTTTTCCATGGTGAGCGGGGCAGAAACATCCTTGTCTCTGTGTTTTCCATGGTGAGCGTGGCAGCACGGCGCGGCAGCAACATCTTTTTCTCTGTGTTTTCCATGGTGAGCGAGGCAGCAACATCTTTGTATCTGTGTTTTCCATGGTGAGCATGGCAGCATAGCGAGGCAGCAACATCTTTTTCTCTGTGTTTTCCATGGTGAGAGTGGCAGCACAGCGAGGCAGCAACATCTTTGTCTCTGTGTTTTCCATGGTGAGCGCGACAGCACGGCGAGGCAGCAGCATGGCGAGGCAGCAACATCTTTGTCTCTGTGTTTTCCATGGTGAGCATGGCAGCATGGCGAGGCAGCAACATCTTTTTCTCTGTGTTTTCCATGGTGAGCGAGGCAGCAACCTCTATGTCTCTGTGCTTTCAAATGGTGATCGTGGGAGCACGGCGAGGCAGAAACATATTTTTCTCTGTGTTTTCCATGCTGAACGAGGCAGCAACCTCTTTGTCTCTGTGCTTTCCATGGAGAGCGCGGCAGCACGGCGAGGCAGCAACATCTTTGTCTCTGTGTTTTCCATGGTGAGCATGGCGAGGCAGCAACATCTTTTTCTCTGTTTTCCATGGTGAGCGCGGCAGCACGGCGAGGCAGCAACATATTTTTCTCTGTGTTTTCCATGGTGAGCGCGGCAGCACGGCGAGGCAGCATCATCTTTGTCTCTGTGTTTTCCATGGTGAGCATGGCAGCATGGCGAGGCAGCAACATCTTTGTCTCTGTGTTTTCCATGGTGAGCATGGCAGCATGGCGAGGCAGCAACATCTTTTTCTCTGTGTTTTCCATGGTGAGCGTGGCAGCATGGCGAGGCAGCAACATCTTTTTCTCTGTGTTTTCCATGGTGAGCGAGGCAGCAACATCTTTGTCTCTGTGTTTTCCATGGTGAGCGTGGCAGCACGGCGAGGCAGCAACATCTTTGTCTCTGTGTTTTCAATGGTGAGCATGGCGAGGCAGCAACATCTTTTTATCTGTGTTTTCCATGGTGAGCGCAGCAGCAACATATTTTTCTCCGTGTTTTCCATGGTGAGCGCGGCAGCACGGCGAGGCAGCAGAACGGCGAGGCAGCAACATCTTTGTCTCTGTGTTTTCCATGGTGAGCATGGCAGCATGGCGAGGCAGCAACGTCTTTTTCTCTGTGTTTTCCATGGTGAGCGTGGCAGCGCGGCGAGGCAGCAACATCTTTTTCTCTGTGTTTCCCACATTGAGCGCGGCAGCAACATCTTTGTCTCTGTGTTTTCCATGGTGAGCATGGCAGCACGGCGAGGCAGAAACATATTTTTCTCTGTGCTTTCCATGGTGAGCGTAGCAGCACGGCGAGGCAGCAACATATGTTTCTCTGTGTTTTCCATGGTGAGCGTGGCAGCACGGCGAGGCAGCAACATCTTTTTCTCTGTGTTTTCCATGGTGAGCGTGGCAGCACGGCGAGGAAGCAACATCTTTTTCTCTGTGTTTTCCATGGTGAGCGTGGCAGCACGGCGAGGCAGCAACATCTTTGTCTCTGTGTTTTCATGGTGAGCGTGGCAGCACGGCGAGGCAGAAACATCTTTTTCTCTGTGTTTTCCATGGTGAGCGTGGCAGCACTGCGAGGCAGCAACATCTTTTTCTCTGTGTTTTCCATGGTGAGCGTGGCAGCATGGCGAGGCAGCAACATCTTTTTCTCTGTGTTTTCCATGGTGAGCGAGGCAGCATGGCGAGGCAGCAACATCTTTTTCTCTGTGCTTTCCATGGTGAGCGTAGCAGCACGGCGAGGAAGCAACATATTTTTCTCTGTTTTCCATGGTGAGCGTGGCAGCACGGCGAGGCAGCAACATCTCTTTCTCTGTGTTTTCCATGGTGAGCGTGGAAGCACGGCGAGGCAGCAACATCTTTGTCTCTGTGTTTTCATGGTGAGCGTGGCAGCACGGCGAGGCAGAAACATATTTTTCTCTGTGTTTTCCATGGTGAGCGTGGCAGCACGGCGAGGCAGCAACATCTTTTTCTCTGTGTTTTCCATGGTGAGCGTGGCAGCATGGCGAGGCAGCAACATCTTTTTCTCTGTGTTTTCCATGGTGAGCGTGGCAGCGCGGCGAGGCAGCAACATCTTTTTCTCTGTGTTTTCCACGGTGAGCGCGGCAGCAACATCTTTGTCTCTGAGTTTTCCATGGTGAGCATGGCAGCATGGCGAGGCAGCAACATCTTTTTCTCTGTGCTTTCCATGGTGAGCGTAGCAGCACGGCGAGGCAGCAACATATTTTTCCTCTGTGTTTTCCATGGTGAGCGTGGCAGCACGGCGAGGCAGCAACATCTTTTTCTCTGCTTTTTCCATGGTAAGCGTGGCAGCACGGCGAGGCAGCAACATCTTTGTCTCTGTGTTTTCATGGTGAGCGTGGCAGCACGGCGAGGCAGCAACATATTTTTCTCTGTGTTTTCCATGGTGAGCGTGGCAGCACGGCGAGGCAGCAACATCTTTTTCTCTGTGTTTTCCATGGTGAGTGTGGCAGCATGGCGAAGCAGCAACATCTTTTTCTCTGTGTTTTCCATGGTGAGCGTGGCAGCACGGCGAGGCAGCAACATCTTTGTCTCTGTGTTTTCCATGGTGAGCGTGGCAGCATGGCGAAGCAGCAACATCTTTTTCTCGGTGTTTTCCATGGTGAGCGTGGCAGCACGGCGAGGCAGCAACATCTTTGTCTCTGTGTTTTCCATGGTGAGCGTGGCAGCATGGCGAAGCAGCAACATCTTTTTCTCTGTGTTTTCCATGGTGAGCGTGGCAGCACGGCGAGGCAGCAACATATTTTTCCTCTGTGTTTTCCATGGTGAGCGTGGCAGCACGGCGAGGCAGCAACATCTTTTTCTCTGCTTTTTCCATGGTAAGCGTGGCAGCACGGCGAGGCAGCAACATCTTTGTCTCTGTGTTTTCATGGTGAGCGTGGCAGCACGGCGAGGCAGCAACATATTTTTCTCTGTGTTTTCCATGGTGAGCGTGGCAGCACGGCGAGGCAGCAACATCTTTGTCTCTGTGTTTTCCATGGTGAGCGTGGCAGCATGGCGAGGCAGCAACATCTTTGTCTCTGTGTTTTCCATGGTGAGCATGGCAGCATGGCGAGGCAGCAACATCTTTTTCTCTGTGCTTTCCATGGTGAGCGTAGCAGCACGGCGAGGAAGCAACATATTTTTCTCTGTTTTCCATGGTGAGCGCGGCAGAAACATCCTTGTCTCTGTGTTTTCCATGGTGAGCGTGGCAGCACGGCGCGGCAGCAACATCTTTTTCTCTGTGTTTTCCATGGTGAGCGAGGCAGCAACATCTTTGTATCTGTGTTTTCCATGGTGAGCATGGCAGCATAGCGAGGCAGCAACATCTTTTTCTCTGTGTTTTCCATGGTGAGCGAGGCAGCAACCTCTATGTCTCTGTGCTTTCAAATGGTGAGCGTGGGAGCACGGCGAGGCAGAAACATATTTTTCTCTGTGTTTTCCATGCTGAACGAGGCAGCAACCTCTTTGTCTCTGTGCTTTCCATGGAGAGCGCGGCAGCACGGCGAGGCAGCAACATCTTTGTCTCTGTGTTTTCCATGGTGAGCATGGCGAGGCAGCAACATCTTTTTCTCTGTTTTCCATGGTGAGCGCGGCAGCACGGCGAGGCAGCAACATATTTTTCTCTGTGTTTTCCATGGTGAGCATGGCAGCATGGCGAGGCAGCAACATATTTTTCTCTGTGTTTTCCATGGTGAGCGAGGCAGCAACCTCTATGTCTCTGTGCTTTCAAATGGTGAGCGTGGGAGCACGGCGAGGCAGAAACATATTTTTCTCTGTGTTTTCCATGCTGAACGAGGCAGCAACCTCTTTGTCTCTGTGCTTTCCATGGAGAGCGCGGCAGCACGGCGAGGCAGCAACATCTTTGTCTCTGTGTTTTCCATGGTGAGCATGGCGAGGCAGCAACATCTTTTTCTCTGTTTTCCATGGTGAGCGCGGCAGCACGGCGAGGCAGCAACATATTTTTCTCTGTGTTTTCCATGGTGAGCGCGGCAGCACGGCGAGGCAGCATCATCTTTGTCTCTGTGTTTTCCATGGTGAGCATGGCAGCATGGCGAGGCAGCAACATCTTTGTCTCTGTGTTTTCCATGGTGAGCATGGCAGCATGGCGAGGCAGCAACATCTTTTTCTCTGTGTTTTCCATGGTGAGCGTGGCAGCATGGCGAGGCAGCAACATCTTTTTCTCTGTGTTTTCCATGGTGAGCGAGGCAGCAACATCTTTGTCTCTGTGTTTTCCATGGTGAGCGTGGCAGCACGGCGAGGCAGCAACATCTTTGTCTCTGTGTTTTCAATGGTGAGCATGGCGAGGCAGCAACATCTTTTTATCTGTGTTTTCCATGGTGAGCGCAGCAGCAACATATTTTTCTCCGTGTTTTCCATGGTGAGCGCGGCAGCACGGCGAGGCAGCAGAATGGCGAGGCAGCAACATCTTTGTCTCTGTGTTTTCCATGGTGAGCATGGCAGCATGGCGAGGCAGCAACGTCTTTTTCTCTGTGTTTTCCATGGTGAGCGTAGCAGCACGGCGAGGCAGCAACATATTTTTCTCTGTGTTTTCCATGGTGAGCGTGGCAGCACGGCGAGGCAGCAACATCTTTTTCTCTGTGTTTCCCACATTGAGCGCGGCAGCAACATCTTTGTCTCTGTGTTTTCCATGGTGAGCATGGCAGCATGGCGAGGCAGAAACATATTTTTCTCTGTGCTTTCCATGGTGAGCGTAGCAGCACGGCGAGGCAGCAACATATTTTTCTCTGTGTTTTCCATGGTGAGCGTGGCAGCACGGCGAGGCAGCAACATCTTTTTCTCTGTGTTTTCCATGGTGAGCGTGGCAGCACGGCGAGGAAGCAACATCTTTTTCTCTGTGTTTTCCATGGTGAGCGTGGCAGCACGGCGAGGCAGCAACATCTTTGTCTCTGTGTTTTCATGGTGAGCGTGGCAGCACGGCGAGGCAGAAACATCTTTTTCTCTGTGTTTTCCATGGTGAGCGTGGCAGCACTGCGAGGCAGCAACATCTTTTTCTCTGTGTTTTCCATGGTGAGCATGGCAGCATGGCGAGGCAGCAACATCTTTGTCTCTGTGTTTTCCATGGTGAGCATGGCAGCATGGCGAGGCAGCAACATCTTTTTCTCTGTGCTTTCCATGGTGAGCGTAGCAGCACGGCGAGGAAGCAACATATTTTTCTCTGTTTTCCATGGTGAGCGTGGCAGCACGGCGAGGCAGCAACATCTCTTTCTCTGTGTTTTCCATGGTGAGCGTGGAAGCACGGCGAGGCAGCAACATCTTTGTCTCTGTGTTTTCATGGTGAGCGTGGCAGCACGGCGAGGCAGAAACATCTTTTTCTCTGTGTTTTCCATGGTGAGCGTGGCAGCACGGCGAGGCAGCAACATCTTTTTCTCTGTGTTTTCCATGGTGAGCGTGGCAGCATGGCGAGGCAGCAACATCTTTTTCTCTGTGTTTTCCATGGTGAGCGTGGCAGCGCGGCGAGGCAGCAACATCTTTTTCTCTGTTTTTTCCACGGTGAGCGCGGCAGCAACATCTTTGTCTCTGTGTTTTCCATGGTGAGCATGGCAGCATGGCGAGGCAGCAACATCTTTTTCTCTGTGCTTTCCATGGTGAGCGTAGCAGCACGGCGAGGCAGCAACATATTTTTCCTCTGTGTTTTCCATGGTGAGCGTGGCAGCACGGCGAGGCAGCAACATCTTTTTCTCTGCTTTTTCCATGGTAAGCGTGGCAGCATGGCGAGGCAGCAACATCTTTGTCTCTGTGTTTTCATGGTGAGCGTGGCAGCACGGCGAGGCAGCAACATATTTTTCTCTGTGTTTTCCATGGTGAGCGTGGCAGCACGGCGAGGCAGCAACATCTTTTTCTCTGTGTTTTCCATGGTGAGTGTGGCAGCATGGCGAAGCAGCAACATCTTTTTCTCTGTGTTTTCCATGGTAAGCGTGGCAGCACGGCGAGGCAGCAACATCTTTGTCTCTGTGTTTTCCATGGTGAGCGTGGCAGCATGGCGAAGCAGCAACATCTTTTTCTCGGTGTTTTCCATGGTGAGCGTGGCAGCACGGCGAGGCAGCAACATCTTTGTCTCTGTGTTTTCCATGGTGAGCGTGGCAGCATGGCGAAGCAGCAACATCTTTTTCTCTGTGTTTTCCATGGTGAGCGTGGCAGCACGGCGAGGCAGCAACATATTTTTCCTCTGTGTTTTCCATGGTGAGCGTGGCAGCACGGCGAGGCAGCAACATCTTTTTCTCTGCTTTTTCCATGGTAAGCGTGGCAGCACGGCGAGGCAGCAACATCTTTGTCTCTGTGTTTTCATGGTGAGCGTGGCAGCACGGCGAGGCAGCAACATATTTTTCTCTGTGTTTTCCATGGTGAGCGTGGCAGCACGGCGAGGCAGCAACATCTTTGTCTCTGTGTTTTCCATGGTGAGCGTGGCAGCATGGCGAGGCAGCAACATCTTTGTCTCTGTGTTTTCCATGGTGAGCATGGCAGCATGGCGAGGCAGCAACATCTTTTTCTCTGTGCTTTCCATGGTGAGCGTAGCAGCACGGCGAGGAAGCAACATATTTCTCTCTGTTTTCCATGGTGAGCGTGGCAGCACGGCGAGGCAGCAACATCTCTTTCTCTGTGTTTTCCATGGTGAGCGTGGAAGCACGGCGAGGCAGCAACATCTTTGTCTCTGTGTTTTCATGGTGAGCGTGGCAGCACGGCGAGGCAGAAACATATTTTTCTCTGTGTTTTCCATGGTGAGCGTGGCAGCACGGCGAGGCAGCAACATCTTTTTCTCTGTGTTTTCCATGGTGAGCGTGGCAGCATGGCGAGGCAGCAACATCTTTTTCTCTGTGTTTTCCATGGTGAGCGTGGCAGCGCGGCGAGGCAGCAACATCTTTTTCTCTGTGTTTTCCACGGTGAGCGCGGCAGCAACATCTTTGTCTCTGTGTTTTCCATGGTGAGCATGGCAGCATGGCGAGGCAGCAACATCTTTTTCTCTGTGCTTTCCATGGTGAGCGTAGCAGCACGGCGAGGCAGCAACATATTTTTCCTCTGTGTTTTCCATGGTGAGCGTGGCAGCACGGCGAGGCAGCAACATCTTTTTCTCTGCTTTTTCCATGGTAAGCGTGGCAGCACGGCGAGGCAGCAACATCTTTGTCTCTGTGTTTTCATGGTGAGCGTGGCAGCACGGCGAGGCAGCAACATATTTTTCTCTGTGTTTTCCATGGTGAGCGTGGCAGCACGGCGAGGCAGCAACATCTTTGTCTCTGTGTTTTCCATGGTGAGCGTGGCAGCATGGCGAAGCAGCAACATCTTTTTCTCTGTGTTTTCCATGGTGAGCGTGGCAGCACGGCGAGGCAGCAACATCTTTGTCTCTGTGTTTTCCATGGTGAGCGTGGCAGCATGGCGAAGCAGCAACATCTTTTTCTCTGTGTTTTCCATGGTGAGCGTGGCAGCACGGCGAGGCAGCAACATCTTTGTCTCTGTGTTTTCCATGGTGAGCGTGGCAGCATGGCGAAGCAGCAACATCTTTTTCTCTGTGTTTTCCATGGTGAGCGTGGCAGCACGGCGAGGCAGCAACATCTTTGTCTCTGTGTTTTCCATGGTGAGCGTGGCAGCATGGTGAAGCAGCAACATCTTTTTCTCTGTGTTTTCCATGGTGAGCGTGGCAGCACGGCGAGGCAGCAACATCTTTTTCTCTGTGTTTTCCATGGTGAGCATGGCAGCATGGCGAAGCAGCAACATCTTTTTCTCTGTGTTTTCCATGGTGAGCGCGGCAGCACGGCGAGGCAGCAACATCTTTGTCTATGTGTTTTCATGGTGAGCGTGGCAGCACGGCGAGGCAGCAACATATTTTTCTCTGTGTTTTCCATGGTGAGCGTGGCAGCACGGCGAGGCAGCAACATCTTTGTCTCTGTGTTTTCCATGGCGAGCGCGGCAGCACGGCGAGGCAGCAACATCTTTGCAGTAATGCTTTATTTATTACAACCCTTCTTCAGTAGGAAACTAGTTCCGGCCTCTCATCCCCCTAAATACCTTTTAATCATCTCTCCCTTTAAATCATCTTCTGGTCTCTCTCTCTCTCTTCCTACATCCTCCCTATTTTCCCCTCACTCTTCCTCCTTCACTCCTCCCTCTTTTCTCTCCATGCTTTTTTTCACTCGTCTCCTTTTCTTTCCCCGCCGGCTGCTTCATTCGTTTGTAATTTAAATATTTATCTTTCTTTAACCCACCACAGAACCAAAACAAGGACAAAATTATTCTGCTTGGTTCTCTCTCCCTTCCTGTATCTGCTCCCCTCTCTTTCTGGTGCGAGCAGAGCGAGTGAGAGAGGGAGAGCAAGAGAGAGAGGGAGAGAAAGAGAGAGAGGGAGAGAAGTCCCCCGCACCAATAAAAATAGATAGGTTGTCATGCTGATGAATGATTAACTCAGGGAGAGAGAGAGACAGAGGGAAGGGCCCTAGCAGAAGGGGGCTCCAGACTAGCGAGCGGGAGACTGCAGCTCGTGTCTTTTCTCCAAGACGCGACTGGAAACTCAATAGGGCAGGGATCCTTAATTATGCACCCACGGCACGGCTGTCTGTGGAGTTGCCTGTTTAAACATCTAAAAGGAACTCAGGCTTTTAACGTTGAAGGAAAGAGAAATAAGAAAAGAGAAAGTGGGGTGGTTTCAGTGCCTTGCTTTTCCTCTGCTTCAAATACACATTAAAGACAGGAGAATTTACTCTGCCTAAAATACAGATAGTACAGACAGCTGTGACATCCTCAATACATTCATCCATTCCCTTTGTTTTCGTCCTTCGCTTTCTGGTTATGTGTTTAGTTGGAGGGGGAGAGGGGAGAGGGGGAGAGAGAGCGAGGGAGAGGGAGAGGGAGAGAGAGAGCCTGTCATGCAGAGAAAACAAGCATTAGAAGTAGATTGAAGAGGGGTTAGCCATTGTTCTAGGGATTTAAACAGACATGGGGTCATTACATTGGGGTTTTATAGAGTGATATTATAGTGATATTCCCATGATGTAACATGGTATTATTAATGTCCTTTACAAGGGGTATTAGAGGGTTATTTCAAACATATGACTGGGGAATATTATCCTCCTGAACGATATGGAAAATGTAGTGCAATCATATGCAAAATAATAGAATGGGAGAGTTATGTATCTCAACACTGTTTTCTGCTCTATGTGAAGATACAGTATAGTATTGACTGTAAAACTTTGGTGTCCATTCCTCCTCATTCACAGCGTCAAGGCATTCAGCCTGTCTACAGCAAACATGAGTACCCTTCCAGAGGGTAAGGCTGAGAGAAGAGCTAAATTAAGACCCCCAGATCCAGACTCCCAGCTCAGCCTGTCTGTCTGTTTGCCTCCTCTGGGCCCGTCTCTCTGGTCACTACCCAGGACCTCACCCGCTGGCTGGGACCCCTTGGTACCAAATCTTGAACTGGCTCACATCCAGACTTCATTCCTACAGGGCCCCTCTAGACTGACTGACGATCCAGACCCAAGGTCCATCCACAAAGCAGAATTCCAACAATCAGAAATAAAACCTTTCAACCTAAATTCCAGAATCTCCCTCCAGTAAACCCAAGCCAGCAGAGTGATTCCTCCTTCAGTGCTGAGAAAGATGAGACTTGTTGTCTCCGCATTCTAACTTCAAAGGAGATAGCAGCGAATGCTGTGTCTCTGGGGTTACGCCAGATAGTGTTCCCTCTCTCCTTTTAACTATTCCTCAGCATCACACTGCTCTGTCTTGTCTCAACACAACACTCCTTTCATATCAAACAGGGGGGAGATAAACTGGGTTTCTCTAGCCAAGCTAACCCAGAACATTCAGAGTTCTATAACAATGGACTATAGAGTCAAAATGGTGTGTCCACTTTATACCTCCTGTCTGTTCCTCCAACACTGGTTCTGATGGCTCAGCTAGTTGGACCATGGTGCACACACGCACGCACGCACACACACACACACACACACACACACACACACACACACACACACACACACACACACACACTGTGATAGCCTCAATCATCATGGCTTTACAGGCACTCATAATAGATGAATCATGTGATCAACACTAATAACTCTGGGTTGGCTCTTAATGACAGATTCACTGCCAACCATGCGCTAGGGTACCCAGTCAGCCACAGGTGGAATGGAGAGGGTTTTTCTGTGTGTGTGTTATTACTCTAGTCTTCACAAGCACCAGTAAACTCACTGCACTGACTGCTTAGATTGGATAACACTGCTGTGTAAAGATACTGTTTTAGCCTAGACACATAACACAATAGGACTGACTGAGAGCACTCATGGAGAGAGAATGAGAAGAGAGAGAAAGATGGTAAATAGAGATATCATTTTGGGAACAACAAGCTCCCTCTCTTGTGTATCTCACATTCACTCACACACGCACACGCACACGCGCATGCGCACACGCACACACACACACACACACACACACACACACACACACACGCACACACACACACACACACACACAATGCCACCCCTTAACCTGCTGTATTTCATCAGGCCTGGGTGAGAGAGACGCCAACAACACAAAGCAATGTCCCATCCCTGGGGCTGAGGAAGAAAGGAGGGAGAAGCAGACCAGATGCTTTCCTTCTTCTCCCTGTCCTGTTTCAAGCCCTGCCATCTGCCTGCATGGAGAGGGTTTGGGCTGGGCAGGGAAGGGAAGGGGGCTGGGCTGGGCAGGGCAGGGGACTGCGCAGGGGGCAAGGCAGGGCAGGGCAGGGCAGGGGGCTGGGCTGGGTAGGGGCTGAAAACAGCAACTAACTAAACAGCAACTCTCTAACGCAGAGAGACAGGGAGAGATGGATGGGGGACAGGGGGATAAGGGGAGAGGATGAGTGGGACTGGGGGACAGGGGGAGAGGATGAGAGGGACTGGGAGATAAGGGGAGAGGATGAGAGGGACTGGGGGATAGGGGAGAGGATGAGAGGGAAAGGGGGATAAGGGGAGAGGACGAGAGGGACTGGGGGATAGGGGAGAGGATGAGAGGGGCAGGGGGATAAGGGGAGAGGATGAGAGGGACTGGGGGAGAGGATGAGATGGACTGGGGGATAGGGGGAGAGGATGAGAGGGACTGGGGGAGAGGATGACAGGGACTAGCGGATAAGGGGATGGGGACTGGGGGATAGGGGCAGAGGATGAGAGGGACTGTGGGATAGGGGGATAGGATGAGAGGGACTGGGGGAGAGGATGAGAGGGACTGGGGGATAAGGGGATAGGATGAGAGGGACTGGGGGACAGGGGAGAGGATGAGAGGGACAGGGGGATAAGGGGAGAGGATGAGAGGGACTGGGGGATAGGGGGAGAGGATGGGAGGGACTGGGGGATAGGGGAGAGGATGAGAGGGACTGGGGGATAAGGGGAGAGGATGAGAGGGACAGGGGAGAGGATGAGAGGGACTGGGGGAGAGGATGAGAGGGACTGGGGGATACAGGGAGAGGATGAGAGGGACTGGGGGATAATGGAAGAGGATGAGAGGGACTGGGGGAGAGGATGAGAGGGACTGGGGGAGAGGATGATAGGGACTGGGGGAGAGGATGAGAGGGACTGGGGGATAGGGGGAGAGGATGAGAGGGACTGAGGGATAAGGGGAGAGGATGAGAGGGACTGGGGGATAGGGGGAGAGGATGAGAGGGACTGGGGGATAGGGGGAGAGGATGAGAGGGACTGGGGGATAGGGGAGAGGATGGGAGGGACTGGGGTATAGGGGGAGAGGATGGGAGGGACTGGGGGATAGGGGAGAGGATGAGAGGGACTGGGGGATAGGGGGAGAGGATGGGAGGGACTGGGGGATAGGGGAGAGGATGAGAGGGACTGGGGTATAGGGGGAGAGGATGGAAGGGACTGGGGGATAGGGGAGAGGATGGGAGGGACTGGGGAATAGGGGGAGAGGATGGGAGGGACTGGGGGATAGGGGAGAGGATGAGAGGGACTGGGGTATAGGGGGAGAGGATGGGAGGGACTGGGGGATAGGGGAGAGGATGAGAGGGACTGGGGTATAGGGGGAGAGGATGGGAGGGACTGGGGGATAGGGGAGAGGATGAGATTGACTGGGGTATAGGGGGAGAGGATGGGAGGGACTGGGGGATAGGGGAGAGGATGAGAGAGACTGGGGTATAGGGGGAGAGGATGGGAGGGACTGGGGGATAGGGGAGAGGATGGGAGGGACTGGGGGATAGGGGGAGAGGATGAGAGGGACTGGGGGATAGGGGGAGAGGATGAGAGGGACTGGGGGATAGGGGAGAGGATGGGAGGGACTGGGGTATAGGGGGAGAGGATGGGAGGGACTGGGGGATAGGGGAGAGGATGAGAGGGACTGGGGGATAGGGGGAGAGGATGGGAGGGACTGGGGGATAGGGGAGAGGATGAGAGGGACTGGGGTATAGGGGGAGAGGATGGAAGGGACTGGGGGATAGGGGAGAGGATGGGAGGGACTGGGGAATAGGGGGAGAGGATGGGAGGGACTGGGGGATAGGGGAGAGGATGAGAGGGACTGGGGTATAGGGGGAGAGGATGGGAGGGACTGGGGGATAGGGGAGAGGATGAGAGGGACTGGGGTATAGGGGGAGAGGATGGGAGGGACTGGGGGATAGGGGAGAGGATGAGATTGACTGGGGTATAGGGGGAGAGGATGGGAGGGACTGGGGGATAGGGGAGAGGATGAGAGAGACTGGGGTATAGGGGGAGAGGATGGGAGGGACTGGGGGATAGGGGAGAGGATGGGAGGGACTGGGGGATAGGGGGAGAGGATGGGAGGGACTGGGGGATAAGGGGAGAGGATGAGAGGGACTGGGGGATAGGGGAGAGGATGAGAGGGACTGGGGGATAGGGGGAGAGGATGAGAGGGACTGGGGTATAGGGGGAGAGGATGGGAGGGACTGGGGTATAGGGGGAGAGGGTGGGAGGGACTGGGGGATAGGGGAGAGGATGAGAGGGACTGGGGGATAGGGGGGGAGGTTGGGAGGTACTGGGGGATAGGGGAGAGGATGAGAGGGACTGGGGGATAGGGGGAGAGGATGGGAGGGACTGGGGGATAGGGAGGGACTGGGGGATAGGGGAGAGGATGAGAGGGACTGGGGTATAGGGGGAGAGGATGGGAGGGACTGGGGGATAGGGGAGAGGATGAGAGGGACTGGGGTATAGGGGGAGAGGATGGGAGGGACTGGGGGATAGGGGAGAGGATGAGATTGACTGGGGTATAGGGGGAGAGGATGGGAGGGACTGGGGGATAGGGGAGAGGATGAGAGAGACTGGGGTATAGGGGGAGAGGATGGGAGGGACTGGGGGATAGGGGAGAGGATGGGAGGGACTGGGGGATAGGGGGAGAGGATGGGAGGGACTGGGGGATAAGGGGAGAGGATGAGAGGGACTGGGGGATAGGGGAGAGGATGAGAGGGACTGGGGGATAGGGGGAGAGGATGAGAGGGACTGGGGTATAGGGGGAGAGGATGGGAGGGACTGGGGTATAGGGGGAGAGGGTGGGAGGGACTGGGGGATAGGGGAGAGGATGAGAGGGACTGGGGGATAGGGGGGGAGGTTGGGAGGTACTGGGGGATAGGGGAGAGGATGAGAGGGACTGGGGGATAGGGGGAGAGGATGGGAGGGACTGGGGGATAGGGGAGAGGATGAGAGGGACTGGGGTATAGGGGGAGAGGATGGGAGGGACTGGGGGATAAGGGGAGAGGATGAGAGGGACTGGGGGATAGGGGAGAGGATGAGAGGGACTGGGGTATAGGGGGAGAGGATGAGAGGATGAGAGGGACTGGGGTATAGGGGGAGAGGATGAGAGGGACTGGGGTATAGGGGGAGAGGATGGGAGGGACTGGGGGATAGGGGAGAGGATGAGAGGGACTGGGGTATAGGGGGAGAGGATGGGAGGGACTGGGGGATAAGGGGAGAGGATGAGAGGGACTGGGGGATAGGGGAGAGGATGAGAGGGACTGGGGGATAGGGGGAGAGGATGAGAGGGACTGGGGGATAGGGGAGAGGATGAGAGGGACTGGGGTATAGGGGGAGAGGATGGGAGGGACTGGGGGATAGGGGAGAGGATGAGAGGGACTGGGGGATAGGGGGAGAGGATGGGAGGGACTGGGGGATAGGGGGAGAGGATGGGAGGGACTGGGGGATAGGGGGAGAGGATGGGAGGGACTGGGGTATAGGGGGAGAGGATGAGAGGGACTGGGGTATAGGGGGAGAGGATGGGAGGGACTGGGGTATAGGGGGAGAGGATGAGAGGGACTGGGGGATAGGGGGAGAGGATGGGAGGGCCTGGGGTATAGGGGGAGAGGATGGGAGGGACTGGGGGATAGGGGAGAGGATGAGAGGGACTGGGGTATAGGGGGAGAGGATGAGAGGATGAGAGGGACTGGGGTATAGGGGGAGAGGATGAGAGGGACTGGGGTATAGGGGGAGAGGATGGGAGGGACTGGGGTATAGGGGAGAGGATGAGAGGGACTGGGGGATAGGGGGAGAGGATGGGAGGGACTGGGGGATAGGGGGAGAGGATGGGAGGGACTGGGGGATAGGGGGAGAGGATGGGAGGGACTGGGGTATAGGGGGAGAGGATGAGAGGGACTGGGGTATAGGGGGAGAGGATGGGAGGGACTGGGGGATAGGGGGAGAGGATGGGAGGGACTGGGGGACAGGGGGAGGGGATGGGAGGGACTGGGGTATAGGGGGAGAGGATGAGAGGGACTGGGGTATAAGGGGAGAGGATGGGAGGGACTGGGGTATAGGGGGAGAGGATGGGAGGGACTGGGGGATAGGGGAGAGGATGAGAGGGACTGGGGGATAGGGGGAGAGGATGGGAGGGACTGGGGTATAGGGGGAGAGGATGGGAGGGACTGGGGTATAGGGGGAGAGGATGAGAGGGACTGGGGTATAGGGGGAGAGGATGGGAGGGACTGGGGGATAGGGGAGAGGATGAGAGGGACTGGGGTATAGGGGGAGAGGATGGGAGGGACTGGGGGATAAGGGGAGAGGATGAGAGGGACTGGGGGATAGGGGAGAGGATGAGAGGGACTGGGGGATAGGGGGAGAGGATGAGAGGGACTGGGGGATAGGGGAGAGGATGAGAGGATGAGAGGGACTGGGGGATAGGGTAGAGGATGAGAGGGACTGGGGGATAGGGGAGAGGATGAGAGGGACTGGGGGATAGGGGAGAGGATGGGAGGGACTGGGGTATAGGGGGAGAGGATGGGAGGGACTGGGGGATAGGGGAGAGGATGAGAGGGACTGGGGTATAGGGGGAGAGGATGGGAGGGACTGGGGGATAGGGGAGAGGATGGGAGGGACTGGGGTATAGGGGGAGATGATGGGAGGGACTGGGGGATAGGGGAGAGGATGAGAGGGACTGGGGTATAGGGGGAGAGGATGAGAGGATGAGAGGGACTGGGGTATAGGGGGAGAGGATGAGAGGGACTGGGGTATAGGGGGAGAGGATGGGAGGGACTGGGGTATAGGGGGAGAGGATGGGAGGGACTGGGGGATAGGGGAGAGGATGAGAGGGACTGGGGTATAGGGGGAGAGGATGGGAGGGACTGGGGGATAAGGGGAGAGGATGAGAGGGACTGGGGGATAGGGGAGAGGATGAGAGGGACTGGGGGATAGGGGGAGAGGATGAGAGGAACTGAGGGATAAGGGGAGAGGATGAGAGGGACTGGGGGATAGGGGGAGAGGATGAGAGGGACTGGGGGATAGGGGGAGAGGATGAGAGGGACTGGGGGATAGGGGAGAGGATGGGAGGGACTGGGGTATAGGGGGAGAGGATGGGAGGGACTGGGGGATAGGGGAGAGGATGAGAGGGACTGGGGGATAGGGGGAGAGGATGGGAGGGACTGGGGGATAGGGGAGAGGATGAGAGGGACTGGGGTATAGGGGGAGAGGATGGAAGGGACTGGGGGATAGGGGAGAGGATGGGAGGGACTGGGGAATAGGGGGAGAGGATGGGAGGGACTGGGGGATAGGGGAGAGGATGAGAGGGACTGGGGTATAGGGGGAGAGGATGGGAGGGACTGGGGGATAGGGGAGAGGATGAGAGGGACTGGGGTATAGGGGGAGAGGATGGGAGGGACTGGGGGATAGGGGAGAGGATGAGATTGACTGGGGTATAGGGGGAGAGGATGGGAGGGACTGGGGGATAGGGGAGAGGATGAGAGAGACTGGGGTATAGGGGGAGAGGATGGGAGGGACTGGGGGATAGGGGAGAGGATGGGAGGGACTGGGGGATAGGGGGAGAGGATGAGAGGGACTGGGGGATAGGGGGAGAGGATGAGAGGGACTGGGGGATAGGGGAGAGGATGGGAGGGACTGGGGTATAGGGGGAGAGGATGGGAGGGACTGGGGGATAGGGGAGAGGATGAGAGGGACTGGGGGATAGGGGGAGAGGATGGGAGGGACTGGGGGATAGGGGAGAGGATGAGAGGGACTGGGGTATAGGGGGAGAGGATGGAAGGGACTGGGGGATAGGGGAGAGGATGGGAGGGACTGGGGAATAGGGGGAGAGGATGGGAGGGACTGGGGGATAGGGGAGAGGATGAGAGGGACTGGGGTATAGGGGGAGAGGATGGGAGGGACTGGGGGATAGGGGAGAGGATGAGAGGGACTGGGGTATAGGGGGAGAGGATGGGAGGGACTGGGGGATAGGGGAGAGGATGAGATTGACTGGGGTATAGGGGGAGAGGATGGGAGGGACTGGGGGATAGGGGAGAGGATGAGAGAGACTGGGGTATAGGGGGAGAGGATGGGAGGGACTGGGGGATAGGGGAGAGGATGGGAGGGACTGGGGGATAGGGGGAGAGGATGGGAGGGACTGGGGGATAAGGGGAGAGGATGAGAGGGACTGGGGGATAGGGGAGAGGATGAGAGGGACTGGGGGATAGGGGGAGAGGATGAGAGGGACTGGGGTATAGGGGGAGAGGATGGGAGGGACTGGGGTATAGGGGGAGAGGGTGGGAGGGACTGGGGGATAGGGGAGAGGATGAGAGGGACTGGGGGATAGGGGGGGAGGTTGGGAGGTACTGGGGGATAGGGGAGAGGATGAGAGGGACTGGGGGATAGGGGGAGAGGATGGGAGGGACTGGGGGATAGGGAGGGACTGGGGGATAGGGGAGAGGATGAGAGGGACTGGGGTATAGGGGGAGAGGATGGGAGGGACTGGGGGATAGGGGAGAGGATGAGAGGGACTGGGGTATAGGGGGAGAGGATGGGAGGGACTGGGGGATAGGGGAGAGGATGAGATTGACTGGGGTATAGGGGGAGAGGATGGGAGGGACTGGGGGATAGGGGAGAGGATGAGAGAGACTGGGGTATAGGGGGAGAGGATGGGAGGGACTGGGGGATAGGGGAGAGGATGGGAGGGACTGGGGGATAGGGGGAGAGGATGGGAGGGACTGGGGGATAAGGGGAGAGGATGAGAGGGACTGGGGGATAGGGGAGAGGATGAGAGGGACTGGGGGATAGGGGGAGAGGATGAGAGGGACTGGGGTATAGGGGGAGAGGATGGGAGGGACTGGGGTATAGGGGGAGAGGGTGGGAGGGACTGGGGGATAGGGGAGAGGATGAGAGGGACTGGGGGATAGGGGGGGAGGTTGGGAGGTACTGGGGGATAGGGGAGAGGATGAGAGGGACTGGGGGATAGGGGGAGAGGATGGGAGGGACTGGGGGATAGGGGAGAGGATGAGAGGGACTGGGGTATAGGGGGAGAGGATGGGAGGGACTGGGGGATAAGGGGAGAGGATGAGAGGGACTGGGGGATAGGGGAGAGGATGAGAGGGACTGGGGTATAGGGGGAGAGGATGAGAGGATGAGAGGGACTGGGGTATAGGGGGAGAGGATGAGAGGGACTGGGGTATAGGGGGAGAGGATGGGAGGGACTGGGGGATAGGGGAGAGGATGAGAGGGACTGGGGTATAGGGGGAGAGGATGGGAGGGACTGGGGGATAAGGGGAGAGGATGAGAGGGACTGGGGGATAGGGGAGAGGATGAGAGGGACTGGGGGATAGGGGGAGAGGATGAGAGGGACTGGGGGATAGGGGAGAGGATGAGAGGGACTGGGGTATAGGGGGAGAGGATGGGAGGGACTGGGGGATAGGGGAGAGGATGAGAGGGACTGGGGGATAGGGGGAGAGGATGGGAGGGACTGGGGGATAGGGGGAGAGGATGGGAGGGACTGGGGGATAGGGGGAGAGGATGGGAGGGACTGGGGTATAGGGGGAGAGGATGAGAGGGACTGGGGTATAGGGGGAGAGGATGGGAGGGACTGGGGTATAGGGGGAGAGGATGAGAGGGACTGGGGGATAGGGGGAGAGGATGGGAGGGCCTGGGGTATAGGGGGAGAGGATGGGAGGGACTGGGGGATAGGGGAGAGGATGGGAGGGACTGGGGTATAGGGGAGAGGATGAGAGGGACTGGGGTATAGGGGGAGAGGATGAGAGGATGAGAGGGACTGGGGTATAGGGGGAGAGGATGAGAGGGACTGGGGTATAGGGGGAGAGGATGGGAGGGACTGGGGTATAGGGGAGAGGATGAGAGGGACTGGGGGATAGGGGGAGAGGATGGGAGGGACTGGGGGATAGGGGGAGAGGATGGGAGGGACTGGGGGATAGGGGGAGAGGATGGGAGGGACTGGGGTATAGGGGGAGAGGATGAGAGGGACTGGGGTATAGGGGGAGAGGATGGGAGGGACTGGGGGATAGGGGGAGAGGATGGGAGGGACTGGGGGACAGGGGGAGGGGATGGGAGGGACTGGGGTATAGGGGGAGAGGATGAGAGGGACTGGGGTATAAGGGGAGAGGATGGGAGGGACTGGGGTATAGGGGGAGAGGATGGGAGGGACTGGGGGATAGGGGAGAGGATGAGAGGGACTGGGGGATAGGGGGAGAGGATGGGAGGGACTGGGGTATAGGGGGAGAGGATGGGAGGGACTGGGGTATAGGGGGAGAGGATGAGAGGGACTGGGGTATAGGGGGAGAGGATGGGAGGGACTGGGGGATAGGGGAGAGGATGAGAGGGACTGGGGTATAGGGGGAGAGGATGGGAGGGACTGGGGGATAAGGGGAGAGGATGAGAGGGACTGGGGGATAGGGGAGAGGATGAGAGGGACTGGGGGATAGGGGGAGAGGATGAGAGGGACTGGGGGATAGGGGAGAGGATGAGAGGATGAGAGGGACTGGGGGATAGGGTAGAGGATGAGAGGGACTGGGGGATAGGGGAGAGGATGAGAGGGACTGGGGGATAGGGGAGAGGATGGGAGGGACTGGGGTATAGGGGGAGAGGATGGGAGGGACTGGGGGATAGGGGAGAGGATGAGAGGGACTGGGGTATAGGGGGAGAGGATGGGAGGGACTGGGGGATAGGGGAGAGGATGGGAGGGACTGGGGTATAGGGGGAGATGATGGGAGGGACTGGGGGATAGGGGAGAGGATGAGAGGGACTGGGGTATAGGGGGAGAGGATGAGAGGATGAGAGGGACTGGGGTATAGGGGGAGAGGATGAGAGGGACTGGGGTATAGGGGGAGAGGATGGGAGGGACTGGGGTATAGGGGGAGAGGATGGGAGGGACTGGGGGATAGGGGAGAGGATGAGAGGGACTGGGGGATAGGGGGAGAGGATGGGAGGGACTGGGGGATAGGGGGAGAGGATGGGAGGGACTGGGGGATAGGGGGAGAGGATGGGAGGGACTGGGGTATAGGGGGAGAGGATGAGAGGGACTGGGGTATAGGGGGAGAGGATGGGAGGGACTGGGGTATAGGGGGAGAGGATGAGAGGGACTGGGGGATAGGGGGAGAGGATGGGAGGGCCTGGGGTATAGGGGGAGAGGATGGGAGGGACTGGGGGAGCAAGAGGCTCTGCCATGCAGGGTGAAAATCAGCTTTTTACTAAAACCATGTCGTTTCAGTACTATAAACTCCAAAAACATACATCTAGGTGGTTTCATTGATATTCTGCTGAACAAATAATCTCAGTCTTCGCTTATATAGAGAGCATAGGAGACAGAGTCCCGTCAGAGTCATAGACCAGAGTACACACCCCAGGTCTTTCATCTCACTACGTCTGATCACAGGCCTACTGTTACGGCTCATCAAGATGATCAGAGACATGACACGTTTAGCTCACATCAACATACACACACGCACGCAAACAGGCACCCATGCACTCATACACACACACACACACACAAAACTACACTCATAGTACCCTATATATAGTATGTAAGTCAGACTCATGAGGTGGATGTGAGAGCAGCTCCCAGCAGACAGACAGACAGACAGACAGACAGACAGACAGACAGACAGACAGACAGACAGACAGATTCTGAGTGTGTTGGCGAGGCCAGTCCCAACCCGTGTTATCAGGCCAGATCAACATAGAAAGGATGCAGCGTTATGTGGCTCAGTCAGAGGAGAGCAGAGGTGAGAGGAGACACATCAATCCCTGTCTTAACTATGTTGTATGAGGGGTGTTGTTTACCTAGGCCTGCTCTCCTTTCAGAGTTAACCAGGGTGAGTTGCTCTTATAGACACATAATGAAGCATGGAGGAAGTGGAGGAAGTGTTAAACTGTTGTCAAGGCCTAAGAGGGCAGATTCTGTGTATGCACACTAGCTTGTGAAAAATGACACCCCTGAGAGTCCTGTATCCAGTATAAGTCTGTCTGGGGGGTGATCAGCTGAGTTCCTACCTTTCAGTTAAGTTATGGACACAAATCCATATCACAACAAATTGACTGAATTATCCCCATAACGATAAATAGAACGATGAGTTTATAACATTAATGTGCATCACAGTTTATATGACCTTAAAACTCCTACTATTACTTTGAATGTTGTAGCTATCAATTGTCCCTTTAACAATATCCAATATTATCAGAGATTTCATGTCAAACGTTTCTCCAGTAAAGGCCTATTAGGCTACTTATTGTAATCAACGATATCAGCAAAGTGGTCAGTTCGGTCAGTGTCAATAATATTTGGTTTATCATCCCAGCTCCAGGTAAGTTGTTCTCCCATTATGTTTCTGTCGCGTTTCTCCTTGGTCCTCCTCAGCCTGAGGTTTATTCCAGTCTGCATCACTGTTAGCTGGAGACTGGCTCTGTCATAACAGGCTTACAACAGGCTTGAATATTACAGCACACACATACATCAACTGGTTATCCAAGATGGAGGTGCATGTAGCCAGTTGGTTTTGGTATTATTCTCTTTTAGGTCTGCAGTTCTAGCCTCCAGTCATAGTGTTGCTGTGTTTAAAACAAATGGGGCAACCCTACTGACTCCCTCACCTTATCTTCTCCTACAACCCCCCTCAGAAGAGGCTGTTTCCAATTTGTCCAGGACCCTAGGGTGGTTGTGGGATAGTGCTTTACTGTTCCCTCTCTCATATGAGAGAGGAGGATGTGTGAGTGGTAGTCTAGTGAATGGCATTGTAACCGCTATATACTATCCACTGTACTGTTGATTTGAAAAACTCTCACTCACATTGACACAAATGCAGTCAAACACACACACACACTTAAAAATACCTATCAACTTCAAGGCAGCGCTACTGTACGCATTCAGTCAGGGGGAAATATTATTCTGTTGACTAAATTCACCAACCTCCCAAACATGTCTAAACAAATGGGTCTCTGGAGGCCCTGTTCTGAACCCAAATTGGGTGAGAAGAGGGGAAACAAGCTGAAGTTAATAGAACAAGGCTGGGGTTTAGAAAACAGGAGAGATAATATTAGAATATATTATAATATAAAGGTAAACTAAAGAGGGCCTGAGAGCAAAGCCCTCAGAGGAAGCAGTTACTGTTTGCAGTGAGTGAGTTGTGAAGTCTTCACTGAGGACTATACAGTTACTGTGGTTCAGTATGTGTTTTCTTTCTCTAGAGGTTGAGGTCTCTCTCCTGTTGTTTCTGCTCTGAGGCAGCGTCGCATCCGGCGGTCTCTACACACACACACACACATTAGCCCTCACTGCTACATGATACAACCTCAAACTGCCATTATGCAGTATTTGAAAAATCACTTGTTTGAGTGTGCATTTGTGTGTGCGTGTACGTTTGTGTATGTGTGTGTGTGTGTGTGTGCGCGTGTATGTGTGTGTGCACGTGTGACTGTGTGAGAGCATCATGCTGGGTGATTGATAGGTGCTCTGGAAGCATCGCTTACTTACTGCTCAGTGGAGACCTGAATCCCTGCCTATACCTCACTTAGGAGTCCCACACCTCGCTCTCTCTCTCTCTCCAATATTGGTGTCATACCACACAGTAACCTGAGCCGGTCTTTTGTGTGCACTACAAAGACAGGAGAACACATTAGGAGGCACGGCATTCTCAAACAGTGGAGTGTCATTGTTGTCATAGGCGTATGGTGCGGGAGGACAGCCATTTGAATGTAAACCTCTTTTTTTTTTATCAAAATGCGTTTTTTGTCAGACAACTTGTATGCCACCTGTAAATACGAATACAATTGTTAAATTACGAGCCTTGTTGGTTTAGCACAGAAAAAGTTGCCAACCTTGCCACTAGCCAATCAGATAATGAGTGGGCTCGACATGCCGAGAGATGAGTTTGGATTGTTCTGCCATATACTGTAGCCTACTTCTGTCTATTTGAGCTCGTCAGTATGTGTAGGTAATCCTGTCTAACAGCTTTTAAAAAATATATATATTGCATAGTAGAACTGCATAAGTGTTGCTCTTCACTTTCGGGTGGACTGAGTTTTGGAATCAGTGGAATTAGAGTGTGATAGCTAAGGAGATGGAGAAAACACCTGTCTCCGGATTACATCTTCAAACTAAGGGAAACCATGGCATCCATGACAGGGAGAAGCGTTGCTCCATGATCTGTACGTGTAAGATTGTCTAGCTAGATACATTGTAAGATATTACACGTTTCTAATTTTGACAAAGTCGTTTTCATTTCAAGTTAAAGTGTACTGTTAGCTAGCTAGCTAATGTTAGCCGGTTGGCTTGCTAGCTAACATTACGCGTATGATCTTATTATTTGATTCTCAGTGCCATTTGCTTTGCTAGTTATAGCCTAATATTAGCTAGCTAACATTGAACCTGGTTGGTTAGCTACCTGCAGATTCATGCAGGGTAGTAATGTCATGAGTTGGAATTATGGTTAATTGTTTACCTAGCTAGCTAGCTAGCTCCATGTCTTAACAAAAGACTCCACTATGCAAATAACCATTTCAATATAATGTCACTGCGACAACTGTTGATAGACATAGCTGGTAAATTCGCTCTGGCTATCTAGTACGATTTCAGAGCACTCTCGTCAAAAAAGCATAAATTGTTGCCAGCAGCACAGGTGCAGACACCAACGCTCTGGATAGAATAAAAAACAGCCTAACCAGCTCTGCTAGGACCAGTAAAATGGTCAGTGAACTGTTCTCTCATTTCTGTCTGGAAGTAGCTAGCAAGCTTGCCAACCTTAGCCAGTTAGCTTGGGTGCTTGACTGCTGCTGTTATGACAGAACGCTCGGATCAACACTTAAAGAGATTGGTGGAACTAAAGCTTAAGAGGGTGTGAACGATGCTGAATGGGTGTAGACAAAGAAGAGCTCTCCAGTAGGTACCAAAACATTCAAAGGCATTTAAAAAAAGTGAGGTTACAAGTTTATCAACTTTCAAAGCAGAATTACTTCCCCATTGTTCCTCAAGTGCAGTGTATTATATACCATTTTGTAGCTCTGTGTCTCTGCTTATATCCAAAGTAAAAAACACGATAAATAAAAAAATTATACATAAGACCGAATCAAGGCGGTTGCTCACAATTGAGAAGAAGAGGAGACCCATCCGACCTAGGTACTGGGCAGGTACTGGTAATGGTAGGAGAAACACTGACTTTGCTAGTTATTCTGGTGACATTGTGAATTACTGTAGCACCATCTGTCTCTCTAACCATCACTGGAGGCCATCTCCTCTCACTGGCTGTACCAAGATCAGCAGAGAGCTCTCTGACCTCCCCTGTTGCCTGTGACAGACTGTTAAATGCTGGTCTGAGACCTGTGGGGCTCATTAGGTTCCTGTAGCAATCTTTCTGTAGCCCAGAGCCCAGTGGTCGAGATGAAGGGAGCACAGAACTCTCTCTCTCTCTCTCTCACGCACACGCGCACACACACACACACACACACACACACACACACACACACACACACACACACACACACACACACACACACACACACACACACACACACACACACACACCATTGCTTTGTTTTCTGTTCTAATTCCTCCTCTCGTTGAAGGCTTGAAAGTGATTACTGATGCGGTCCACTACATTAGCATAAGACCAAAAATAGTGAGGGAAGATTATCATATCAGAGAGATGCTTGTTTGTTTATACTATTTATTTTGATATTTTATTCACTGCAGCTCGTCTCGTGAGGATGTGTTCGCTTGCAGAAGGAAGAAAATGCAAGTCTGAGAGACAGGACAAGATTCTCTCTCTCGCTCTCTCTCCCTCCTTCTCTGGCTTCCTCTCTCAGTTTTCCCTCATTCAGATATGCACACAGCCAGAAAACATGGGCTTTGAGTCAAGCAGTAACTATTTACAATACAAACACATACATTCACAGACCAACATACACTATCTACTTTACTGTCTGAATGGTCTGATAGATGACTGATGCCTTCACATGTAGTTTACAGTCAAGTCTGCATTTCTTGCAGAAATCAACAAGGTAGAAATAAAAACACTACAAATGGAGGACATAGAAGGCACAGTATGTGTATACTGTATGTGGGGGGGGGGGGGTGTATATGTGGGTCGGAGTGAGGTTGTGTTAGAAGATGGAGTGCCCATGTGTTTGTGTGATTGGAAAAGTGTGATTAATTAAGTGAGTGAACAAGGAAAATGGTGCAAATCCCTGAGCCCATGTGTGTCTGCCAGCAGGAGCTGTTACAGAGCGACAGGGTCTTCACTTTTGAGCAGATATGGGATGTACATTTTAAAATGAATTACAAATAAAGTGCATTCTGAAATGTTTCAGACCCCTTAACTTTTTCCACATTTTGAGTCTTAAATATCCTGACCTAGTCAGATATACATGGTGAAGGCTCGATCAAGCTCGTCGTCTTGACTACGTCATTCTCGATTGCACCAAAAGTTCAACAAGTGTTGATGGGGGCAGAATGTGGTCGGACCATCTAATAATTGGCATACACATCACTCTTACAAGAATTTCCACGTGGGAGAGGATATTGGAAATGTAATCCAAGCCTAACCAAGACAGAATAATTTATGACTTTTCCTACATAACATAGGTTCAGCAGATCCTTTTATTGTACGGGACACTTTAAATGTGCCTTTAGAGGACAGCAATTCAATACTCAATTGTCTAAAGAGTTCATATTAACAAAGGAAATTGAGGAACTAACAGTACAGGTAGATACCAATAAAAACTGTACAATTGTCACGTTCATCATATTGATGAGACCAAGGTGCAGAGTGATAAGCATACATTCTTCTTTTAACCTGTTAGAGCTCTAGGGGCGCTATTTCATTTTTGGATAAAAAACGTTCCCGTTTTAAGCGCGATATTTTGTCACGAAAAGATGCTCGACTATGCATATTTTTGACAGTTTTGGAAAGAAAACACTCTGAAGTTTCAGAATCTGCAAAGATTTTGTCTGTAAGTGCCCCAGAACTCATTCTACAGGCGAAACCAAGATGATGCATCACCCAGGAATTAGCAGAATTTCTGAAGCTCTGTTTTCCATTCTCTCCTTATATGGCTGTGATTGCGCAACGAATGAGCCTACACTTTCTGTCGTTCGCCCAAGGTCTTAGCAGCATTGTGACGTATTTGTAGGCATATCATTGGAAGATTGACCATAAGAGACTACATTTTCCAAGTGTCCGCCTGGTGTCCTGCGTCGAATTCGGTGCGCAATTGCCAGCTGCTTCTACTTTACCATTTGATTCAGGGGAGAAAGCATGTGTCCAAGAACGATGTATCAATGAAGAGATATGTGAAAAACACCTTGATGATTGATTCTAAACAACGTTTGCCATGTTTTCAGTCGATATTATGGAGTTAATTTGGAAAAAAGTTTGCGTTTTGAGGACTGAATTTATGGATTTTTTTTGGTAGCCAAATGTGATGTATAAAACGGAGCTATTTCTAATACACAAGGAATCTTTTTGGAAAAACTGAGCATCTGCTATCTAACTGAGAGTATCCTCATTGAAAACATCAGAAGTTCTTCAAAGGTAAATGATTTTATTTGAAGGCTTTTATGTTTTTGTTAATGTTGCGTGCTGGATGCTAACGCTAATGCTAACGCTAAATGCTAACGCGAAATGCTAACTCTAGCTAGCTACTTTTACACAAATTATTGTTTTCCTATGGTTGAGAAGCATATTTTGAAAATCTGAGATGACAGTGTTGTTTACAAAAGGCTAAGCTTGAGAGATGGCATATTTATTTCATTTCATTTGCGATTTTCATAAATAGTTAACGTTGTGTTATGCTAATGAGCTTGCTGATAGATTTACACAATCCTGGATACAGGGGTTTTTTCATAGCTAAACGTGACGCAGAAAACGGAGCGATTTGTCCTAAACAAATAATCTTTCAGGAAAAACTGAACATTTGCTATCTGAGAGTCTCCTCATTGAAAACATCTGAAGTTCTTCAAAGGTAAATGATTTTTTTGAATGCTTTTCTGTTTTTTTGTGTAAATGTTGCCAGCTGAATGCTAATGCTAAATGCTACGTTAGCCATCAATACTGTTACACAAATGCTTGTTTTGCAATGGTTGAGAAGCATATTTTGAAAATCTGAGATGACAGTGTTGTTAACAAAAGGCTAAGCTTGAGAGCTAGCATATTTATTTCATTTCATTTCATTTGCGATTTTCATGAATAGTTAACGTTGCGTTATGGTAATGAGCTTGAGTCTGTATTCACGAACCCGGATCCGGGATGGGGAGATCAGAAAGGTTAATGAAGGACAAACACTAAACAAACTAACAAAACGACCGTGACGCTATATAACACGAGTGCTGACAGGCAACTACACATAGACAATAACCCACAAAACCAAAATGGAAAATGGCAGCCAAATAGGATCCCCAATCAGAGACAATGATAAACAGCTGCCTCTGATTGGGAACCAATTCAGGCCACCATAGACCTACATTACCTAGACATACAAAAACACCATGGATATACAAAATCCCTAGACAGGACAAAAACACACAAAAATAGAGGCACAGAATAAGTTAGAGGAAAAAGAAAAACAACTGGAGGAACTTATTCAAGAAAGGGCAAGTGTAATATAGTATCAAAAATAAAGCAAACTGGATGGGAAATGGGGAAAAATGCACCTAATTATTTTTTATCTTCAACATAGAAATGCTGCCAAAAATAATTTATAGAAGCTTGTTACAAATGACAGACTTATCCATGATTCACCAAACAATATATGGAAATGTCTGCTCTACCCAAAATTACAACCAACGGATTGCAGCATTACCACAAAAATGGAAGAGACAAGTGGAAGCGGAAGAAGTCTGTTTGTAGACCAAAACTGGTTAAAGAAAAATGTGATAAATCAAAAAGTATACCAGTTTCATTTAAGGACCAGAAAATTGACAGCTGCGCCATACAGGTTGCAAAAAATTGGGATGAGTTTTTCGATGTGTCGATTCCATGGCACATGGTTTATGAACTGATACATAAAGCAACACCAGATTCAAAACATAGTTTTTAAATTATTATAAAAAATTCTTGCAATCAATAGAATCTTATGTATGTGGGGGATTTTCATCACTGAGCAAATTTCAAGTCTTCTGAGTGCAAACTTGAACTTAATGAAAATTCTGTACAACCTCCGGAGCGCGTTTACTGTGAATACCTCAGTCACGCTCAAGGTCCTAAACGATATCATAACCACCATTGATAAGAGACAATACTGTGCAGCTGTATTCATCAACCTGGCCAAGGCTTTAGACTCTGTCAATCACCACATTCTTATCGGCAGACTCAAAAGCCTTGGCTTCTCAAATGACTGCCTCACCTGGTTCACCAACAACTTCTCAGACAGAGTTCAGTGTGTCAAATCGGAGAGCCTGTTGTCCGGACCTCTGGCAGTCTCTATGGCGGTGCCACAGGGTTAAATTCTCGGGCCGATTCTCTTCTCTGTATACATCCATGATGTCGATCTTGCTGCTGGTGATTCTCTGATCTATCTCTACACAGACGACACCATTCTGTATACTTCTGGCCCTTCTTTGGACACTGTGTTAACTAACCTCCAGATGAGCTTCAATGTCATACAACTCTCCTTCCGTGACCTCCAATTGCTCTTAAATGCAAGTAGAACTAAATGAATGCTCTTCAACCGATCGCTGCCCGCACCTTCCCGTCCATCCAGAATAACTACTCTGGACAGTTCTGACTTAGAATATGTGGACAACTACAAATATCTAGGTGTCTGGTTAGACTGTAAACTCTTCTTCCAGACTCACATTAACCAGCTCCAATCCAAAATTAAATCTAGAATCAGCTTCCTATTTTGCAACAAAGCATCCTTCAGTCATGCTGCCAAACATACCCTGGTAAAACTGACTATCCTGCCGATCCTTGACTTCGGCGATGTCATTTACAAAATAGCCTCCAACACTAAGCAAATTGGATGCAGTCTATCACAGTGCCATCCGTTTTGTCACCAAAGCCTCATATACTACCCACCACTGCGACTGTATGCTCTCGTTGGCTGGCCCTCGCTTCATATTCGTTGCCAAACCCACTGGCTCCAGGTTTTCTACAAGTCTTTGCTAGGTAAAGCCCCGCCTTATTTCAGCTCACCGGTCACAATAGCAGCACCCACCCATAGCACTCGCTCCAGCAGGTATATTTCACTGGTCACCCCCAAAGCCAATTCCTCCTTTGGCCACCTTTCCTTCCAGTTCTCTGCTGCCAATGACTGGAACGAATTGCAAAAATCACTGAAGCTGGAGACTCATATCTCTCTCACTAACTTTAACCAGCAGCTGTCAGAGCAGCTCACAGATCACAGCACCTGTACATAGCCCATCTGTAAATAGCCCATCCAACTACCTCATACTGTTATTTATTTTTGCTCCTTTGTACCCCAGTATCTCTACTTGCACATTCATCTTCTGGACATCTATCACTCCAGTGTTTAATTGCTAATTTGTAATTATTTTGCTACTATGGCCTATTTATTGACTACCTCCCTTATCTTACCTCATTTGCACACATTGTATATAGACTTGTTTTCTATTGTGTTATTGACTGTATGTTTGTTTATTCCATGTGTAACTCTGTGTTGTTGTTTGTGTCCCACTGCTTTGCTTTATCTTGGCCAGGTCACAGTTGTAAATGAGAACATTCTCAACTAGCCTACCTGGTTAAATAAAGGTGAAATATATATTTTTTAAATAAAACACTGAGGCTGTACCCACTTTAAGTTAGTTTTAACAGTGGTCATGTTGGCTACTGTGGCTATGCAATCACAATGTAGGCCCACCAAAGTGGCCTACCATCAAAAACAATGGAGAAAATGTATCCCATAACATTTTAACATGGAAATAGCTGTTCTAGCCTGTAGTAGCAGCACATTAACCTGTTTATCCACTTGTCCTTCAGACAAGGAGGTGACTGAAATAAAATGCATCAATAGTCCCATACCATTATTACAGAGAATCACACAAATTATGCTATCCTCAGCCTATTGGCTACTTAGCATATTCAAGCCTGTTTCAAAATACACCACTGCCACTTCAAGACAAAAAAAGCTCTTTGCCTGACTCATTTTTCAAAGAAATGTGTTTTATGCTCTTGTAGGAAGAAATCACTCCCCCATTGCTGACTACAGATTATCTATAACTGGGCTAATAACTCACTAAATAGCAAAATATATGAACACAAGTACAAATGTGCACACATTGCTACATGTAGCTCTCGCTTTGATCTCAAAACAAGAGCATCTACTCATGACCGCTCATGCTGTAAAAACAGTCCAGTTCAAAGTGAACGGCACAGATCCATATATGGCAATGGTCTATTTGCATACAGGCCTACTGCAGCTCTGATTGGTTATGGAGCACTGGTCTGTGTAGAGTACATGCCTGAGTCTTGCCTGTCAATGCAATTTAATTCTACTCCAACGCATTCTGCCTACAGCAAATCTCTTGTATAGTTAGGTTTGCATTCTCAGTCTTGCATAGTTTGTTTTGCTTCGGTATGTTGCATTGAAAGTGGCTAATATTGCGTCGTTTCGATCACAATTCCCACAGTTAAGGGAAACATTGATATCGTTAATTAACTCTAGAAAGTTGAGTGAAGTTCAATCTCGTGCTTCTCTGCGTGCACTGATATATCTTCTGCGTGGCGCACCCGCGCACAGCTTAGAGGGAACATTGAATTACAACCATCTGGGCTCTGCAGATTTTAGTGTAGCTATTGTTTTTGGTCGCAGGTTCAGAAATAGCTGAAGAATTACAACATTTACTTGGAGCTAACTCTGCAAATAGCACTGCTGGGTGACTTGAAAAGACATGATCAATCGATCAATAATATAATAATACTTTTAGTGAAATTATTCGTCTTTAATTTACATTCTGTACAAACTATGAGAATAGAAAGGTTCCAATCTTTTGTGAAATATTACAGCACAGTTAGAGAAACGGAATGGTTTTCAGTGATAGATGGGAGGGGTTGAGGGTAGCTGAAGGGTGGGACTAAAAACAAATAAACACAACTATTTTTTTTAGCTCATGTTAAATACACTGTGTCCGTAAAATATATACAGTGGGGCAAAAACGTATTTAGTCAGCCACCAATTGTGCAAGTTCTCCCACTTAAAAAGATGAGAGAGGCCTGTAATTTTCATCATAGGTACACTTCAACTATGACAGACAAAATTAGAAGAAAAAAATCCAGAAAATCACATTGTAGGATTTTTAATTAATTAATTTGCAAATTATGGTGGAAAATAAGTATTTGGTCACCTACAAACAAGCAAGATTTCTGGCTCTCACAGACCTGTAACTTCTTCTTTAAGAGGCTCCTCTGTCCTCCACTCGTTACCTGTATTAATGGCACCTGTTTGAACTTGTTATCAGTATAAAAGACACCTGTCCACAACCTCAAACAGTCACACTCCAAACTCCACTATGGCCAAGTCCAAAGAGTTGGCAAAGGGCACCTGAAACAAAATTGTAGACCTGCACCAGGCTGGGATGACTGAATCTGCAATAGGTAAGCAGCTTGGTTTGAAGAAATCAACTGTGGGAGCAATTATTAGGAAATGGAAGACATACAAGACCACTGATAATCTCCCTCGATCTGGGGCTCCACGCAAGATCTCACACCGTGGGGTCAAAATGATCACAAGAACGGTGAGCAAAAATCCCAGAACCACACGGGGGGACCTAGTGAATGACCTGCAGAGAGCTGGGACCAAAGTAACAAATGCCTACCATCAGTAACACACTACGCCGACAGGGACTCAAATCCTGCAGTGCCAGACGTGTCCCCCTGCTTAAGCCAGTACATGTCCAGGCCCATCTGAAGTTTGCTAGAGAGAATTTGGATGATCCAGAAGAAGATTGGGAGAATGTCATATGGTCAGATGAAACCAAAATATAACTTTTTGGTAAAAACTCAACTCGTCGTGTTTGGAGGACAAAGAATGCTGAGTGGCATCCAAAGAACACCATACCTATTGTGAAGCATGGGGGTGGAAACATCATGCTTTGGGGCTGTTTTTCTGCAAAGGGACCAGGACGACTGATCCGTGTACAGGAAAGAATGAATGGGGCCATGTATCGTGAGATTTTGAGTGAAAACCTCCTTCCATCAGCAAGGGCATTGAAGATGAAACGTGTCTGGGTCTTTCAGCATGACAATGATCTCAAACACACCGCCCAGGCAATGAAGGAGTGGCTTCATAAGAAGCATTTCAAGGTCCTGGAGTGGCCTTGCCAGTCTCCAGATCTCAACCCCATAGAAAATCTTTGGAGGGAGTTGAAAGTCCATGTTGCCCAGCAACAGCCCCAAAACATCACTGCTCTAGAGGAGATCTGCATGGAGGAATGGGCCAAAATACCAGCAACAGTGTGTGAAGACCTTGTGAAGACTTACAGAAAACGTTTGACCTCTGTCATTGCCAACAAAGGGTATATAACAAAGTATTGAGAAACTTTTGTTATTGACCAAATACTTATTTTCCACCATAATTTGCAAATAAATTCATAAAAAATCTTACAATGTGATTTTCTGGACTTTTGACTAGTAGTGTATAAGGGGGATTGGAAATTATGCAGACAATTACATTGATAGAACCCACAATACATCTGCAATATTAAAGCAGCCCCCCCCCCCCCCCCCCCCCCCCCCCAACATAATTTTTTTTTGTCTACATCTCTCTCTCCTCCTCCCTCTCTCTCATATTCCACTGTCGGTCCACAGGCCAGTCATGTCTGATGTGAAAGGATGAGGTGAGAGGAGAAGAGAAGAGAGAACAAAGTTATTTGGAGCTTGTTGACCTGCAGAGTTGACCCCCCTAGTCTCTGGTAGGAGGGCTAAGGGCAAGGAGAAAGAGGGGCTCAGGACAAAAAAGAAAAATAAGAAGGGGAAAAAAATCAATGAGGCCTCAAATGTCAGGCAGGGATGACCTTTACACACAGTCTCGAGGGCAGGAGAGAGGGAGAAGAGAGAGAAGAGTAGGAGAGTGCTAAAGGGAGTAGAGAGGGAGAGATAGAGAGGGGAAGGAGAGAAGGACAGAGAGTGAAGTGAAGAGCTGTGGGACAGTCATGGAAAGAGTTGAAGGGAAGAGGAGAGATATGGAAAAGGGAAAGGCATGGAGGGAAAAAGTGAGTGAGATATATGGAAAGAAGAGATGGAGAGAGCAGGGCTCCTTGAGGAGATGGAGAGATCATCAGGGCTCCTTGATGAGATGGAGAGAGCAGGGCTCCTTGAGGAGATGGAGAGAGCAGGGCTCCTTGAGGAGATGGGAGGGCAATAGAGAAGGCTTAGAGGGGAAAAGAAAAAGGGAGGGGTAAAGAGAGGGGTAAAGAGAGGAAGAGAGAGACAGGGGAGGAGGTAAAGAGAGGAAGAGAGAGATATGGGAGGAGGTAAAGAGAGGAAGAGAGAGACGGGGGAGGAGGTAAAGAGAGGAAGAGAGAGATATGGGAGGAGGTAAAGAGAGGAAGAGAGAGACAGAGGAGGAGGTAAAGAGAGAAAGAGAGACAGAGGAGGAGGTAAAGAGAGAAAGAGAGAGACAGAGGAGGAGGTAAAGAGAGGAAGAGAGAGACAGAGGAGGAGGTAAAGAGGAAGAGAGAGACGGGGGAGGAGGTAAAGAGAGGAAGAGGGGCAGGGGAGGAGGTAAAGAGAGGAAGAGAGAGACAGAGGAGGAGGTAAAGAGGAAGAGAGAGACAGAGGAGGAGGTAAAGAGAGGAAGAGAGAGACAGAGGAGGAGGTAAAGAGGAAGAGAGACAGAGGAGGAGGTAAAGAGAGGAAGAGAGACAGAGGAGGAGGTAAAGAGAGGAAGAGAGAGAAGGGGAATTTCACCCTGGCACTGCCATGTCATATAGTCATTACTATATTAACAACATTACGTTTTTTTATCATAAACATCACAATTATGCAAACCACAAACTAGAACTAGCACATTTTAATTTCACTGATTAAATCAGGAAGTTTCGACTTTCTGTGTATTTGCATGATCATAGTGAACCACACACTAATACAGATTCCGCCAGCCTTTTTTCGGCACTGAGCAAATTTCAGATATTCTGAGCTCAAACTTGAACATAGTGAAAATTCGGTGAAACTTACAGAGTGTGTTTACTATGAACACTGAAGCTATACCCACTTTAAGTTACAGTTTTAACAGTGACCAATTAGAATACTGTGGCTATTTGATCATAATGTAGGCCAACCAGAGGGGCCTACCATCAAAAACAATGGAGAAAATGCATCCCATAACATTTTAACATGGAAATAGCTGTTCTGTCATTCAGCCTACCGTAGCAGCCAGTGTGTGATGTTCAATGTAGGCCTAGATTTAAAAAAGAATAGTGCCTTTTATTTAACTAAGCAAGTGAATTAAGAACAAATTCTTATTTACAATGACGGCCTAAACCGGCCAAACCCGGGCCAATTGTGCACCGCCCTATTCCTAATCACGACCAGTTGTGGTACAGCCTGGAATCAAACCAGGGTGCCTAGTGACGCCTCAAGCGCTGAGATGCAGTGCCTTAGATCTCTGCGCCATTCAGGAACCCACATCCCATGAGACTTCTGAAAAAAAACATGCAGGGCTTGAAATTAACATGTTTATTCACTTGTCCTTCAGACAAGGAGGTGACTGAAAATGTTGTTGTGTTGTTTAATGCAAGAAACCCCTTTACAAAATAAATAAATAAAATGTATTATTATTCCCATACCATTTCTCGTGTCTTTGCTATGCTATTTTATAAAATAATTTCTCTGTAATTAATATTAGCTGATTAAACTAATCATGTAAATGTAATTAACTAGAAAGCTGGGGCACCACGGAATAATGTTTATAGAGCTGTTATAGGTCTTCCGAATAAACTCTTAAAGACCTGGTAATCTTTTATATCAATAGCAGATCATTATTAATCATCACCTTATTCAGTCTCATCTGAACGTCGTAGAATTCTTGGTTATCTTCATGAACCCTGGCTAACAAGTTGAATCAGCAATACAACATTTGGTTTAATTATTTATTTACTAAATAATCACACAGAATTACATATACACAGGATGGATCATACATTGATTACTAATTATGTCATACAAGAAAACGTCACTAGCGGACGGAACCGATATGACGGCTGGTTACACAAAGAAAGGGGGTTGGGTTTGAATGAAAGCGCGGGAACACTAAGGAACAAAAGGATTGGGTCTCTATCAGACCTCATGAAGCTATGCTATCGTAAATACAGAATCTTATGCATTCTAAATAACCACCCATTTGGAAAATAAAAATGCAAGAAATATTTACTCTGAGCTGCGCTTCGATAGATTGGTCGTAGATAAAAGAATGGGTTGCCCAGCAGAGATCGCTTGTCCTTTGAAGAATATGTCTGGTGGTAGAACATATGTTGATATGATATGTTGTAGTACCGTCGTCGTGTGGTAGAACGGATACGTTGTAGTACCCTGTCATTCTGAAGAGATTGTCTGTCTTTTCCTAGCCCATTTTTACAGCTGCTGCTGCTGTAAAATGTTGGTAGTGTTAACTAACAGGGAAAAATCTAGATAGAATGTTTGTCATCATGCCTGTGTGGTGTTCAGTGCATGGTAAGAACAAACAAGTGCAAAAATGAGTTATCTTTCACCATTATACCTAACAGAGATTTACCCTGATGTTGCTAGTGGCTTGCGGATATCAAGAATGATGTGCCTTACGGTGACCAAAGATTATCAGAGGGGTTTTCAGGCTGAATTGATGGGGAATCTAGTCTAGGTGTTTTGTTTTGTATGTCTATGGTTGCCTAGATTGGTTCTTAATTAGAGGCAGCTGTTTATCGTTGTCTCTGATTGGGAACCATATTTAGGCATCCATATTTCTTGGGTAATTCGTGGGTGATTGTCTATGTGATGTTGCATGTTTGCACGCAGTGTTGATAGCGGTCATTTTGTCATTTTGTTATTTTGTTTGTTATTTTGTTATTTTGTTATTTTGTTTGTTATTTTGTTAGTTTGTTATTTTGTTTGTTTGTTATTTTGTTTGTTTGTTTAGTGTACTTCGTGTTCATTCGTCTTACATTAAAAGTATGTATTCACATCACGCTGCGCTTTGGTCTCCTCACTATGACGATCGTGACAGTGAATCCATTTAGATGACAGTTGAGAAGTAATGTGATACCATACATTTTTTCCTTCACAACAAAACAGAAGATTCTCGATTAGAGGTAACCTAGTGTTAGCTAGCTTCCTAGCCTAACTGGACTAGCTAAGTTAGTTAGCTAGCTAGCTAACGTTACAGTCCTGAACTCTGAAAGCTGCCAGCTAAATCATATAGCTACACTACATTTTATTTTAATTTATTTAACTAGGCTAGTCAGTTAAGAAAACAATATTATTCACAATGACAGCCTACCAAAAGGCAAAAAACCTCCTGCGGGGACCGGGCCTGGGATTTAAAATAAATAAATAAATACATGACCAGAAGTATGTGGACACCTGCTCGTCGAACATATCATTCCAAAATCATAGGCATTAATATGGAGTTGGTCCCACCTTTGCTGCTATAACAGCCTCCACTCTTCTAGGAAGGCTTTCCACCTGACGTTGGAACATTGCTGTGGTGACTTGCTTCCATTCAGCCACAAAAGCATTAGTGAGGTCGGGAAAACTGATCTTGGGCGATTAGGCCTGGCTTGTAGTCATGGTCTTCCAATTCATCCCAAAGGTGTTCGATGGGGTTGAGGTCAGGGCTCTGTGCAGGCCAGTCAAATTATTCTACACCGATCTCAACAAACCATTTCTGTATGGACCTCACTTTGACACATTGACACGATGAAACAGGAAAGGGCCTTTCCCAAACTGTTACCACAAAGTTGGAAGCACAGAATTGTCTAGAATGTCATTGTATAATGTAGCATTAAGATTTCCCTTCACTGGAACTAAGGGGCCTGAACCATGAAAAACATCCCCAGATCATTATTCCTCCTCCACCAAACTTTACAATTGGCACAATGCATTTAGGCAGGTAGCGTTCTCCTGGCATCTGCCAAACCCAGATTTGTCCGTCGGATTGCCATAGGGTGAAGCGTGATTCATCACTCCAGAGAACACGTTTCCACTGCTCCAGAGTCCAATGCCGGCGAGCTTTACACCACTCCAGCTGACGCTTGCCATTGTGTATGGTGATCTGGTGCGGCTGCTAAGTAGGCTTGTGTGCGGCTGCTAAGCCCCGGAAACCCATTTTGTGAAGCTGCCGACGAACAGTTCTTGTGCTGACATTGCTTCCAGAGGCAGTTTGAAACTCGGTAGTGAGTGTTGCAAGAGAGGACAAATGATTGTCACGTGCTTCAGCACTCTGTGGTCCCCCTCTGTGAGCCTGTGTGGCCTACCACTTCGTGGCTAAGCCGCTGTTGCTTCTAGACGTTTCCACTTCACAATAACAGCACTTACAGTTGACCAGGACAGCTCTAGCAGGGCAGAAATTTTATTAACTGACTTGTTGGAAAGTTGGCATTCTATGACGGTGCCATGTTGAAAGTCACTGAGCTCTTCAGAAAGGCCATTCTACTACCAATGTTTGTCTATGGAGATTGCAACGGGTGTGGCTGAAATAGCAGGATCCACTAATTTGCAGTGGTGTAAAGTAATTAAGTAAAAATACTTGAAAGTACTACTGAAGTAGAGTTTTTGGGTATCTGTACTTTACGTATTTATATTTTTGACAACGTTTCCTTTTACTCCACTACATTCTTAAAGAAAATAAGGTTATTTTTACTCCATACATTTTCCCTGACACCCAAAAAGTACTCATTACATTTGGAATGCTTAGTAGGACAGGAAAATTGTCCAATTCATGCACTTCATGCATCCCTGCATGCTTCATTTGTAAATTATGTCTGAGTGTTGGAGTTTGCCCTGGCTATCTGTAAATAAAAAATATAAATAAATCATGCCATCTGATTTGTATAATAAATGGAATTTGAAATTATTTATACTTTTACTTTCGATCTGCTCCTGAGTGGCGCAGCGGTCTAAGGCACTGCATCTCAGTGCTAGAGTCGTTACTACAGACCCTGGTTCGATCCTGGGCTGTATCACATATGCATCCACGGTCCAAACCAATGTCAACCCTTCTCAATTATGTTACATATCTAGCTACTAAAATTATTTAGTTGCTGATGTTTCACATGTTTGCTAACAATTTACAAATGTGAGGTGGGGTGCAAAACAAGTTAACAGATGCCTGGCTAACTAGCTAGCCAACTCCAGTCATGTGCTAACATTTGCTGGTAAACCTTGCTTTAGTTGGCTGGTTGTAATGTTGTAGCTTGCTGCTTAGTAGCCATATCTACGACTAAAAAGAGAACATGTTATAAAATCAAAATCTAATTTTTTTTTGTCATAGATATGGCTACTGGTAGATGTTTAGCTAATTTAGCAACCTCGCAAACTATCTAGCTACCTAGCTAAGTTAGCAAACAGACAAATTATAACATTTCTCACCACTGTAACACAGTAGTATGTTAGCCAGCAATACACAATATGGGTTTCAGTAGAAAACTAAATTTAGCTAGCTAGCTAGCTAGCTAGGTGGCTTAATGCAAGAAAAATAACGTACTTAGCTAGGCAATGTATTTGTCATCTGCCCTCTTGGTGCTTGCTATAGCTGAGCTTGTAACGTTAGCTAAAGCCAACACTTTGTTATATTCTAGTTGAAACATGTAAGGTTGGATGTCACCATGTAGCTAATAGAACATCAAAAACTGCTCCATGATCAAATTCGTGTTGATGAGAGGAATCACTTGAAGCCATTGCGTCTAGTCAGTTCTTTCAGTTTTGCCCAAAGGATTGTGTTGTTAGTATCTGCCTCTTTTTCAAAAAAGCCTGCCTTGGGGAGGGACGTTGGCCAGAGCACGAAACACCGCCCAACACAAGTTGTAGTCTTTCAGAGACTGGAAAAATGTGTCTGCTGGTATATTTAGCAATTCATCTTCAGATAGGAACATTCCTGAAAGGCATCCAATGGCTCTATCGAACAAGAACAACATCTACACACAATCTATGTGTGAAAAGTATAACATAGGGCCTTTGTGAAATGCCACAAAGCAGGACTACATTTATTTTTAGATCCATCAATACACCGGAAGCAGTCATATGGTGTATCCTTCAGCAACCAAAACCCAGACCTGGCAATTATGTGTGAAACACATCTCACTGTCTTAAAAAAGCTTTGGACATTATGAAAACAAGCCCAGATTCCCCCAGGGTGAAATTTGCCTTTAAGACCACAGAACACACAGTGCTGTGCAGAAAGAAACAAGTGACCTCAGCTCCAGCCTCCTCCACTCTCTGTTCCCCAGTATGTGTATGTGTGTGTGTGACCGTACCACCCATACCATTTCTCTCTAATCGTATTCCAGGTTGATTTGACTGCGTTTCAAGCTGTGATAAAAGAAAAATGGCGCTGTATCGTGGGCGGTTGAGACACCAAGGAATTATGAACACCTTTTCACCGGGCGCATAATCAACCCGACTCCCCCCAGATTCACTCAATCTCCCACTGGCCCACTTTCACTAGAATAGCACAAGTTAGAGCAGGCCTAAAGCAGAGAGAACTTATTGCACACAGTAACTAAGAGCACAGTAACTTAGTTTGCTCTAACTTGAAGAGAGCAGAGGAGAGAGGAGGAGAGGAGAGGAGAGGAGAGGAGAGGAGAGGAGAGGAGAGGAGAGGAGAGGAGAGGAGAGGAGAGGAGAGGAGAGGAGAGGAGAGGAGAGGAGAGGAGAGGAGAGTGAATTGATTTGTGAATTGATTGCCCCCCATCTAGCTTCAGAGTTTGTTCTGTTAGGTGACCTAAACTGGGATATGCTTAACACCCCGGCAGTCCTACAATCTAAGCTAGATGCCCTAAATCTCACTCAAATCATCAAGGAACCCACCAGGTACAACCCTAAATCTGTAAACAAGGGCACCCTCATAGACGTCATCCTGACCAACTGGCCCTCCAAATACACCTCCGCTGTCTTCAACCAGGATCTCAGCGATCACTGCCTCATTGCCTGTATCCGCTACGGATCCGCAGTCAAACGACCACCCCTCATCACTGTCAAGCGCTCCCTAAAACACTTCTGTGAGCAGGCCTTTCTAATCGACCTGGCCCGGGTATCCTGGAAGGACATTGACCTCATCTCGTCAGTTGAGGATGCCTGGTCATTCTTTAAAAGTAACTTCCTCACCATTTTAGATAAGCATGCTCCGTTCAAAAAATACAGAACTAAGAACAGATATAGCCCTTGGTTCACTCCAGACCTGACTGCCCTCGACCAGCACAAAAACATCCTGTGGCGGACTGCAATAGCATCGAATAGTCCCCGCGATATGCAACTGTTCAGGGAAGTCAGGAACCAATACACGCAGTCAGTCAGGAAAGCAAAGGCCAGCTTCATCAGGCAGAACTCCAAAAAGTTCTGGGACACTGTGAAGTCCATGGAGAACAAGAGCACCTCCTCCCAGCTGCCCACTGCACTGAGGCTAGGTAACACGGTCACCACCGATAAATCCATGATTATCGAAAACTTCAACAAGCATTTCTCAACGGCTGGCCATGCCTTCATCCTGGCTACTCCAACCTCGGCCAACAGCTCCGCCCCCCCCGCAGCTACTCGCCCAAGCCTCTCCAGGTTCTCCTTCACCCAAATCCAGATAGCAGATGTTCTGAAAGAGCTGCAAAACCTGGACCCGTACAAATCAGCTGGGCTTGACAATCTGGACCCTCTATTTCTGAAACTATCCGCCGCCATTGTCGCAACCCCTATTACCAGCCTGTTCAACCTCTCTTTCATTTTGTCTGAGATCCCCAAGGATTGGAAAGCTGCCACAGTCATTCCCCTCTTCAAAGGGGGAGACACCCTGGACTCAAACTGTTACAGACCTATATCCATCCTGCCCTGCCTATCTAAGGTCTTCGAAAGCCAAGTCAACAAACAGGTCACTGACCATCTCGAATCCCACCGTACCTTCTCCGCTGTGCAATCTGGTTTCCGAGCCGGTCACGGGTGCACCTCAGCCACACTCAAGGTACTAAACGATATCATAACCGCCATCGATAAAAGACAGTACTGTGCAGCCGTCTTCATCGACCTTGCCAAGGCTTTCGACTGTGTCAATCACCATATTCTTATCGGCAGACTCAGCAGCCTCTGTTTTTCTGATGACTGCCTTGCCTGGTTCACCAACTACTTTGCAGACAGAGTTCAGTGTGTCAAATCGGAGGGCATGCTGTCCGGTCCTCTGGCAGTCTCTATGGGGGTGCCCCAGGGTTCAATTCTCGGGCCGACTCTTTTCTCTGTATATATCAATGATGTTGCTCTTGCTGCGGGCGATTCCCTGATGCACCTCTACGCAGATGACACCATTCTGTATACTTCCGGCCCGTCCTTGGACACTGTGCTATCTAACCTCCAAACGAGCTTCAATGCCATACAACACTCCTTCCGTGGCCTCCAACTGCTCTTAAACGCTAGTAAAACCAAATGCATGCTTTTCAACCGTTCGCTGCCTGCACCCGCAGGCCCGACTAGCATCACCACCCTGGATGGTTCCGACCTAGAATATGTGGACATCTATAAGTACCTAGGTGTCTGGCTAGACTGTAAACTCTCCTTCCAGACTCATATCAAACATCTCCAATCTAAAATCAAATCTAGAGTCGGCTTTCTATTCCGCAACAAAGCCTCCTTCACTCACACCGCCAAACTTACCCTAGTAAAACTGACTATCCTACCGATCCTCGACTTCGGAGATGTCATCTACAAAATAGCTTCCAACACTCTACTCGGCAAACTGGATGCATTTTATCACAGTTCCATCCGTTTTGTAACTAAAGCACCTTATACCACCCACCACTGCGACCTGTATGCTCTAGTCGGCTGGCCCTCGCTACATATTCGTCGCCAGACCCACTGGCTCCAGGTCATCTACAAGTCCATGCTAGGTAAAGCTCCACCTTTTCTCAGTTCACTGGTCACGATGGCAACACCTACCCGTAGCACGCGCTCCAGCAGGTGTATCGCACTGATGATCCCTAAAGCCAACACCTCATTTGGCCGCCTTTCGTTCCAGTTCTCTGCTGCCTGTGACTGGAACGAATTGCAAAAATCGCTGAAGTCGGAGACTTTTATCTCCCTCACCAACTTCAAACATCTGCTATCTGAGCAGCTAACCGATCGCTGCAGCTGTACATAGTCTATCGGTAACTAACCCACCCAATTTTACCTACCTCATCCCCATACTGTTTATATTTATTTACTTTTCTGCTCTTTTGCACACCAATATCTCTACCTGTACATGACCATCTGATCATTTATCACTCCAGTGTTAATCTGCAAAATTGTAATTATTTGCCTACCTCCTCATGCCTTTTGCACACAATGTATATAGACTCTCTTTTTTTCTACTGTGTTATTGACTTGTTAATTGTTTACTCCATGTGTAACTCTGTGTTGTTGTCTGTTCACACTGCTATGCTTTATCTTGGCCAGGTCGCAGTTGCAAATGAGAACTTGTTCTCAACTAGCCTACCTGGTTAAATAAAGGTGAAATAAATAAAAAAAAAATGAAAAGGGAGAGGAAAGAGGAGGAGAGGAGAGAGGTGTACTGGGGCAGGGTTTCCCAAAGTTGCTTATGGCCCCCTCCCCCCGGGTGCACGTTTTGGCTTTTGCCCTAGCACTACACAGGTGACTAAAATAAAGCTTGATGATGAGTTGATTATTGAATCAGCTGTGCAGTGCTAGGGCAAAAGCCAAAACGTGCACCCAAGGGGAGGGGGCCATAAGTGACTTTGGGAAACACTGCCCTAGTACACCTCTCCTCTCCTCTCCTCTCCTCTCCTCTCCTCTCCTCTCCTCTCCTCTCCTCCTCTTTCCTCTCCTCTCCTCCTCTTTCCTCTCCTCTCCTCCTCTTTCCTCTCCTCTCCTCTTCCATCCTGTCCTCTCCTCCTCTCCTCTCTCCTCTGCTCTCTTCACTGGGAGGGTTGGGAAACCCTGTATTAGGGGAATATTCAGAGATGTATTCTGCCTCACACACACCTTTCCGTAGCGACGGGAAATCAAGTTGCCAGGGAGTTTGAGTGGAAATAATTTGGTAGAGAGCGAGGGAAGGAAACAGGTTGAGAAAGTAGGAGAGATAAGAGGTGACCTTTACTGTCTCCAGGCCTGCCGCTTCTGCGTCCAAATCCTCTCAGGACGAGAGAGGAAGGAATGAGCACCCTCTCTCTTTCTCTCCTCTAGCTCTCCATTCTGTCTCCTCCAGACCTCCAGTCTGATTGCATGTCCCTGAGACCTTTACGGGGCTTCAACAAAGGCATACTGTGACCAGGGTTGTTATGGCCAACTCAGAGAGACATTTCCCCTTCACCTCACACTGACTGGGGTCGTCAGTTCAACACCCAACACCCAACCCCCTACCTAAACCAACCACAACCCTCCCACAAACAGAAACATACTCCAGCCTGCATAGTTTTAATTGGGAAGAGAAGGAGGAGGGAGGGAGAGAAGTAGGAAAGGAGGGAAGGATGGACGTGCACTACTCTAAGCCCTGTCTGCCTTTGAACAGAATGTAGCATTAGAGGTGTGGAGAGACGGTCCCTCTCGTCTAAACCCCTCCGTCATTCCTCAAACACACACACACACACACACACACTCACATTCACACAGACTCGGAAGGGAGAGACGCTTGCCTTTGAAGTCGGCACGGTAGTGCGTTCAAAGCCAGGAGGAAGGAGGAAGGCAAAATGGGAAAAAATAGGACACTTGAAGGTGACTTAGATTTCAGCATCATTTATCCCCCAACACACACCCACGCTACTCTCGCAAGTTAGCACACGCTTTTAGAACTACTCCCCAACCGACCAACGCCACACACACACGCACACAAACACACACGCACAAATATGCACACGCTCACACACACACACGCGCACACAAACACACACGCACAAATACACACACGCGCACACACACACACACCTGACACAACTTTCAAAGGACTGTGCAGCATTTAAAACTGTGTGTGTTCTAAACTTTATTCCAGTCTTACAGTGTCATTTTAGTCTCTGTGTCTCCACACCCAGCAGCACTCTGAGTCTGTGACTTCCTCTTATGAAGCAGCTTGTAGCCAGCTCCTACACACTCGTATCTATATCTCACACACAGAAGTATGGAGAATGTGTATTACAATAGTCCTTTATGTACAACCAGACTCCCCATCCTACCGGTTCCCCCACCTCTTTGTCTCTGTGCCAACTTCAGTCGACGCCAAAGAGAGTTCCTGTATGCTGTCTAATGAAGTTTAAACTTAAGGAATAACTGTGTCCTATACCCTGGCTTATGTATATTCATGCTTGTATATAGGTGCTGTACATAAAATGCTATTCTAATATACATTCTTCTGAGTGTGAGATATCGATATGAGTGTGTAGGAGCTGGCTACAAGCTGCTTCATACGAGGAAGTCACAGACTCAGAGTGCTGCTGGGTGTGGAGACACAGAGACTAAAATGACACTATAACACTGGAATAAAGTTGAACTCTGAGGGGGAGAGGCTTGGCTAAACTCCCCTGTTTGAAAGTTATAAAGTTACAACATTGGATGGACAGTGCAATGGAAGGGCAGACCACCCACAATGCCGAGCATCACCAGACAGGGTGAGACTAGGGATGTGCCCAGGTTGTTGTGAAAGCTTAGAGACTCCTCCGCCCACCTATCCCATAAAACTGCAATTGGAGACCTAACAAAACCGTAAACATCAATCACATCATAGAGACAGAATTATGGTATGACAGATATCCTCTCTAACCTAAAACAAATGAGATCATCAGAGAAGACAACTTCCCCCTGTCATTAAAGACGTCTTCATGACATCTAAACTAACAAGGGCCGGAGGGAGAAGAAGAAAAAAACAACAAAAAAACAACTTGAGAAGAAACTAATCATAACCTGTGTAACTCAATTCCAAATGATCTGAGCTCATCCAAATCACTGCATTCTTCCTCCTCCTCTCTTTCACTCTCTCTCTCTCTCTCTCTCTCTCTCTCCCTCTCCCCCTCTCTCTCTGTCACTCTCTCTCTCCTCTCACCCAGATGCCTTGGCAATTTTTCCAGCCAACAAATAAGCCATTATGTGGCAATAATGTGTGTTGTAATGGATATGCTGCCTTAGAGGAGCAGTCTGGGTGCCATTAGCCCAGCGCTGCCTCCCGCCACTCCGCTCGCTGCCTTCAGTACCTCCTCTGCTCTCTCTCCGCTCTCTCTCTCCACTATCACAGCCTGCTTAGAAATTACCTCTCGCTCACACTGTTTCCACTAACACCACACATTTGCATATCCTAATAACACAGGAGCTTTAAAGCCATTTGTTTCTTCTGCTGCTTCTGTCAAACAGTGGGATGGGTGGAAGGGATGGGGGGGCAGAGTCTTTGAAGAAAGATGATGTTGGATAGAGACATAGACATTCGTCAGTCATCTGTAACTCTGAACAGCGTTTGGATCCGCTCAAAGTTTCTTCCACAATAAAATCTCAAACAAAAAGGCCTATACCGGAGGCCTATGTTACTCAGGTTCAGGCCATACTGCTGGATAAATTTACCAGCCAAACAAATCAAATCAAATTTTATTTGTCACGTGCCGAATACAACAGGTGTCACCTTACCGTGAAATGCTTAGTTACAAGCCCTTAACTAACAACGCAGTTTAAGAATTAGAGTTAAGAAAATATTTACTAAATAAACTAATGTAAAAAAACAAAACAATAATGAGGCTATATACAGCGGGTACCAGTATAGAGTCAATGTGCAGGTGCCCTACATGTAGGTAGGGTTAAAGTGACTGTGCATAGATAATAAACAGAGAGCAGCAGCAGTGTAAAACCAAATGGGGGAGGGGGGATCAATGTAACTAGTTTGGATGGCCATTTTATTAATTGTTCAGCAGTCTTATGGCTTGGGGATAGAAGCTGTTAAGGAGACGTTTGGTCCTAGACTTGGTGCTCCGGGTACTGCCTGCCGTGCGGTAACAGAGAGAACGTGACAGTTTGTAATACCTACATGTTTCAATAATAAGAGAAAGGAAAATAACGTGGACATCAATAAGACGTAATAGGATAGTAGGGAGAAATCTAAGAACAAGAGATAGAGAGTGGTTTTAATTAAGTGAATAGCACAATAAAACAAAACTAGGGAGCAAAGAATAAATACGAATATCACAGGAAAGTAGGGAGAGGTTTGGGAATAATAATTATTCATATGTCGACAAATGGCCCCGTTTCTCTCCATACTATGAAGCTAGAGGATTTTAATAAAACCATGGAGTTGATTAAAGAAGTGCACGGAAATTCTACAAATTTGGTTCGAATATGGGAAGAATTGAGCAAACTGGATAATATTGGGCATTTCCCTGGTAACGGAGAATTCAAATCAAATAAAGAATTCAGGGAGGCAATTATGACTTGACACAATCACATAAAACCAGAATCAAAATCTCAATATACCAGCGTATTGAAGTCAGTGTTCTCAACAGCATAATCACACTAAACCGCACTATTTGAGTATGGATAGTGTAAAATGGGGTACTTGGTAAAGTTGCTCAGTCTAGTTTGTTCGCATTTCAAAGCACTAGTTTGGATGTACCAGAGCGCAGAATAACAGATGAATTTACGAAAGCTCAAAGCTGGGTTGAATATGGCTGGTGTCAGTAAACGTCAGAGAAATAACGTAATTTGATTTCTTGCCAGCAGCACAGTTAGTCACCAACATTTTTAACAAACAAGTAAAGAGCATAACCAGCTCTGCGAGGTGAGTAGAATGAATAGTCTGGAAGTAGAGTTAGTTTATGTCAGGAAGTAGCGTTAGCTAAATTAGCTAGCCAACTTTAGCCAGTTCATTTGAGTGCTTGACTGCATAGAGGCAAGAATATTATGCATTATGAATCAGAGAGCTTGGATCAACCCTGCACCTTAAGCGTATTTTGGGGGTAAATAATCCTTGTGAGAATCAAGGACAGCGGATATTAGGTAACATATTAAAATGGGCAGTATATATGGGCGAGAGCACGAATGATGTTTACGAATAGTCAACCTTTGTTTCACGCCACATTCAAACAATCTCTGAAGGGTGTAGATTTGGGAGTTCTGTGTTACAATATGTTACAATATGTAAGGTAGTGTATTTGTTATTGGCGTAAAAAGATGAAGAAACTCATATGCCAAACATGGCCACATTAGTAAACTATGTGAGAGAGCAGGGTCTCTAGGAATTATAGCTATGGTAAAGTACAACTGGCAAAACAAGAGAACATATTTGGGCTTTCGAAAACCAAGAAGAAAATCCTCGTAGTTTTGAATTGTGAGACTTTACTTCGTTTTATTCCCCAAAAATATTTATTGAAGGGAGAAAGAGATAAGAGTAATTAAAGTGGCCTCCCTGTGAAAAGTAGAAATTATGTTTGTGGTTGAAGCAGTGGTTAGTGATAAAATAATATAATCATATTGATAAGGAGGATTGATGTAAACATAATGAGTGTAGACAGTATGTGAATGATAATATGTTATTAGTGTCTTTATATAGCACTCTAACGATGTGATATTTTAGTCATTTGAAAAGCTGAGGTTTCAGTACAAGGTTAAAGGATGAGTAGAGGGATTGAGCCTTGAGATTGTAAAAAAGATTAGCTGTGGTTGAAAGCAAGCAGGTAGTGGGACATTTGAAGTAGACGTTTGAGAAACATTCTTTGACAGTTTCTGATTATTGTTACTTGGTTTTAATAGTTAGGTATCACCAGTGAATTTGAGCATGAAATGAATGTATTCTAAAATGAAAATCTGTTTCTGTTACGTGGAACAGTGTCCATCAATAAAAATAGACTGAAATAAGTATTGACTACCAAACTGATAAGACAGATCAAACTTTTTGAAGTTTCTACATTTGTTAAACAACAGTTTTGTACTTTACTAATGTCACGTCCTGACCATAGAGAGCATTTATTTTCCATGGTAGAGTAGGTCAGGGCGTGACTAGGGGTTGTTCTAATTTATATTTTCTATGTGGGGTTCTAGGTTTATTTTCTATGTTGGTGATTTGTATGATTCCCAATTAGAGGCAGCTGGTAATCGTTGTCTCTAACTGGGGATCATACTTTAAGTAGCATTTTTTCCAACCGTGGGTTAAGGGATATTGTTTATGTTTGGAGTTAACACATAGCACCTCAGCAGTCACGGTTTGTTCGTTTATTGTTTAGTTAAGTTTCACTATTAATAAAGTATGTGGAACTCATATCGCGATGCGTCTTGGTCCGTAAATTCATTAGACGAACGTGACAACTAAACTAATGCAACAGGTTAAACTGATAGGATTTGGAAAGGGGCTCTGGGATTGTTTATTTTGTGATTTGTGTCTAAGTGTGGTACATGTTAAATAAAGAATGGGGTGGATTAAAACAAGCATTTAATGATTGGAGTAAGGACAGTGGATTTACCATTATCATGTGTGGTTTATAAATAATACTTTGGGATTGCTGATTAAGATGTAGCATAGTGAATACTAACGAAATGTACACTTTCTTTTCCAAAAGAGGGGGTTTCACTACCTCTCTTTGAAATGTTTTCTGAGGCTATGGTCTTGGGATAGCAGTTAGTGAAATTCGGCAGTTTTATGGGTATAAAGATGTCCAGATTCGGTGATAAAGAGAAGTTACCAAATTAGATAAGGCCTGGCCACTTTTGTTTGTTTTTGCCATATGGTTTACAACACACACACACCAGCACACGCACACAATTTACCGGTTATGAATATGCGTTAGTGGTGTTGATACTGTGGGATTTATTTCAGATGTTTTTTTTCAAATCAGTTTTAAATTGGGTATACAGAAGGATGGAAATGTTTTGAAAGGTATTTAAATGGTTTCGGAAGGTCAGAGGTCAGAGAAAGAAAAGGGAGAGATATGAACACCATTAAAATAAGATATGCATATTATTAGTAGATTTGGAAGGAAGTGGGAAATCTGAGGTTTGTAGGTTTTCAAATCTTTGCCTATCCAATATACAGTGTAAATGTGGTCAGATTGCACTTCCTAAGGCTTCCACTATATGCCTGTTTGATTCCACTAGATAGCTGTTTGAAGCAGGTGCATGGCAGAATGCCATGAGCTAAGTCAAGTGCGTGGCCGTGAGAGTGAGCTGTGTTCCCTTTCATTTCTAAAGACAAGGGAATTGTCCGGTTGGAATATTATTGAAGATTTATGATAAAAACATCCTGAAGATAGATTATATACATCGTTTGACATGTTTCTACAAACTGCAATGTGACTTTTTTTACTTTTCGTGTGGACTTAGTGCTTGCTCGTTGTGCATTTAGATTACTGGACAAAAAGGACATAAATTATGGACTTTATCGAACAAAATGAACATTTATTGTGGAACTGGGATTCCTGGGAGTGCATTCCGATGAAGATCACTAAAGGTAAGTCAATATTTATAACACTATTTCTGAGTTTTGTGACACCTCTCCTCGGTTGGAAAATGGCTGTATGTTTTTCTGTGGCTAGGCGCTGACCTAACATAATTGCATGGTGTGCTTTTACTGTAAAACTTTTTTGAAAACTGACACAGCGGTTGCATTAAGGAGAAGTTTATCTTTAATTGTATGTTTAATACTTGTATCTTTCATCAATGATGAGTATTTCTGTAATTTGTTGTGGCTCTCTGCACTTTCACCGGATGTTTGTTTGAGACAATGCATTTCTGAATATAACGCACCAATTTCAAATGAGGTTTTTGGACATAAATATGAACTTTATCGAACAAAACACACATTTATTGTCTAACATGTCTAACATGTCCTGGGAGTGCCATCCGGTGAAGATCATCAAAGGTTAGTGATTCATTTTAAAGCTATTTCTTTCTTTTGTGACACCTTTCCTTCTTTGGAAAATGGCGGTATGTTTTTCTGTGGCTAGGCGCTGACCTAACATATTCGAAAGTTGTTCTTTGCCGTAAAGCCTTTTTGAAATCAGACACTGTAGCTGGATTAACAGGAAGTGTATCTTTAAAATGGTGTATAATACTTGTATGTTTTAGGAATTTTAATTATGAAATTTCTGTTGTTTTGAATTTGGCGCCCTGCAATTTCACTGGCTGTTGTTGAGGTGCATCCCACATATCCTAGAGAAGTTAAACATGTATTTATTTTTCTCTTTCCTTTTCAAGTCAATATGTTTTTAGGTTTTGTGGAACATAAGAATGATCATTGTTCCAGAAGAGGGACTGATGTATATTCACTAATTGATTTGAGAATGCTTTAGTATGGTTAAAACTGTAGAAATGCATTAGGAGTAATTCTCATGCTAGTCGCTGTAGGGACAGTAATTGAAGGAGGCTATGGTATGGGCCATGTTGGTAGTAGCAGGGGTTATTTTAGTAGCATTGTTGGGATATCAGTTTATGAAGACTTCTGCCACATGGCTTTATAACTGGGAGGCCGATGGGAGTACAGGGGGGCCTGTTATTTAAATATCACAAATTAGTGATCTTGCCATAAGAGGAGAGTCTATGTTGTCAGGAAATGACCCATGTGTATATCCTCAGGTGAAAGCAGAGATAACCAAGGGCACGGGCTGAATTCTGGAGATTGAGTGAACATCAAGATTCACCAGACGGCGGGTGTTGGGACAGCGTTGATCTGGTCCACACACAGTACTCCTTACAGCACCTACAGCGGTAAAGATTGTCATGCCTTTCCTCACTGGGTGCATAGTTCTCACGAGAAGTAAAGTCCAGCGGCATAAGGGGTGAGCTTGAAGACACCATGACAGAGGAAGCGGAGCTAAAGAGAGAGAGAAACTACATTCCACTGTAGACAAATATGCAGATGAGTTGGGTCTAGGAGCGACTTTATACATCATAGTTGGGTTGGGTTAGCTGCTTTATTGGTTAATGCATCATGTGAAAGAGGATAGATGTTGGGGTAATTGTACTCTAAACAACATTTTGAAGGCATCAATGTGAGAGGATATACAGTGCTGAGTTACCTCAAGAGGATGTAGCATTGATTTGCTTCACTTTCTCATTCATACTGGGGAGGCAGGACCAAATATATCGCCTGAATATCCAGAGAGTCCAGGGATAGGGAGGAGTGACATGCCTGTTGCTCCTGATGACATATCTACTCTGGCAGATACCCCTGACAGAGGCGTTGTCCAAGGGGATGGAGAAACAACAGGAGAATGGGAAGGAGACTTCCCTACCATCAACTTCTCTGCCCTCACATGGACTTCCTAACAGACAGTGGAAACCAGGACAGATGAAGAATGGTAGAATGGCCTTGACAGCAACAGCGGCAAACATAGAAGAAATTGTAAAATCACTGCCCACTAGCACTAGTACACCAACTAAGACAATGGCGAAACCACAAAAAAGTGGGTTGCTGCAGAAAATCTGTCCATCTGTTATCAACTGGGGTAGCCACAATGAAGAAACTACCCCAGAATCAAACAAATTGAGAAAATAAACAAAACATGTCTGGTATTAGTGGGCTCAGTGAGCCATAAAAAATACAATAAACATAGAAGGGACAATTGTATACTGTGTAGCAAATCCCCAATGACAGGTATATTAATAGTACCTGAACCTGCAACGTTTAAGGTTTGTGCAAATGGTGCAAACTAGATGATGTGAAACTTTGACATTTTCATCAAGCTGACCCAATTTTCTGTGCCATGTGCAAAAAGGGGACTGCCCCTTGTGTTGGGATGGGGAATGTGTTTAAAGTATACACATAGTATAACAGAATATAACCATGTACTCAATGTAACAGTTGCTGAATGATAAATTATGTTAGACCTTCTGACCTTCTAGACCTTCTGTTCGCCTAGACATTTATGTGACATAAGGTTTTCCAGTTGCAAGAGTCCATGGACTTGCGACTAAACAGTTGTTAGAGGTGTCTGTGAGGGAGGGCCATATGTTTATTTGTCATATTGAGAACAACGTTATACGGGTTTATGAAGTTACGTTTATTATCTTTGAAGTTTTTATTGTTTTTCTTATATTTTCCATAACTGAGAACCTCGGGCAAGGTTAAGAAATGCATGCCATGCTTTTACACTGTATGTTAAAGGACAAACTGGCTTGACGAGGAATCTTTTACTTCCCTCTAGCTATGTGAGGTGATATATATGGTCCTGCCTCCCCAGTATGAATGAGAAAGTGAAGCAAAGGTTGATAAGGTTTAAGGGAGGCAGATTGTCTCCTTAGCAACATAGAAGGTGCTTCCCTTCTCACTTGTACTGGAACAAACTTTAAGGTTTGGGACATATTAAGCCCCAGAGGAGGGATATATTAGAAATGTTCCAGTACATATGTGTCCATTACACATTTCATAGTAGTCAGGAGGATAAGTGCACTCTATATGTGTGTCCAGGTCATTAGACACCATTAGACATGCACCTGTCATGTACTGTCATATTGTGTCTTGTCTCTGTCCTTTCCCTTCACCCTGTCTCCCTCTGCTGGTCGTTGTTAGGTTACCTTTTCTCCCCCTCTTTTCCCCCAGCTGTGCCTTGTCTCCTCCTAACCACCTCGTCACCCCTTTTCCCACCTGTTCCCTTTTTCCCTCTGATTAGGTCCCTATATCTCTCTCTGTTTCTGCTCCTGTCCTTGTCGGATTCTTGTTTGTTGTGCTTCATGCCTGAGCCAGACTATCGTCATGTTTGCTGTAACCTTGTCCTGTCCTGTCGGAATCTGCCGGTCTATCTGAGCCTACCTATGTTTGGTTATTAAAGAAGCTCTGTTTAAGTTAGTTCGCTTTTGGGTCCTCATTCACTCACCGTAACAGAAGAATCCGACCAAGAATGGACCCAGCGACTTCGGATCCTCTCCACTCTGCCGTTGAGACCCTGGCCACCCAAGTCTCCAACCTCACAGAACAGGTTCACCATCTCTGCCTCGATCCACCGGCCACTTCCAGGGCTCTCGAATCTCCGGAGCCCAGAATCAATAACCCGCCGTGTTACTCTGGGGAGCCTACTGAATGCCGCTCGTTCCTCACCCAGTATGATATTGTGTTTTCTCTCCAGCCCAACACTTACTCCAGGAGCACTGCTCGTGTCGCCTACGTCATATCTCTCCTTATTGGACGGGCTCGTGAGTGGGGCGCGGCAGTCTGGGAGGCAAGGGCTGAGTGTACTAACCAGTATCAGGACTTTAAGGAGGAGATGATACGGGTTTTTGATCGATCTGTTTTTGGGGAGGAGGCTTCCAGGGCCCTGTCTTCCCTATGTCAAGGTAATCGATCCATAACAGACTACTCTATTGAGTTTCGCACTCTTGCTGCCTCCAGTGGCTGGAACGAGCCGGCTTTGCTCGCTCGTTTTCTGGAGGGTCTCCGCGCAGAGGTAAAGGATGAGATTCTCTCCCGGGAGGTTCCTTCCAGCGTGGATTCCTTGATTGAACTCGCTATTCGCATTGAGCGACGGGTTGATCTTCGTCACCGAGCTCGTGGAAAGGAGCTCGCGTTCTCCGTTGCCCCCCTCTCCGCATCACTACCATCTTCCTCTGCCGGCTCGGGTGCTGAGCCCATGCAGCTGGGAGGTATCCGCATCTCGACTAAGGAGAGGGAACGGAGAATCACCAACCGCCTCTGTCTCTATTGCGGTTCCGCTGGTCATTTTGTCATTTCATGTCCAGTAAAAGGCCAGAGCTCATCAGTAAGCGGAGGGCTACTGGTGAGCGCTACTACTCCTGTCTCTCCTTCAAGATCCTGCACTACCTTGTCGGTCCATCTACGCTGGACCGGTTCGTCAGCTTCCTGCAGTGCCTTAATAGACTCTGGGGCGGAGGGCTGTTTTATGGACGAGACCTGGGCTCGGGAACATGACATTCCTCTCAGACAGTTAAAGGAGCCCACGGCCTTGTTCGCCCTGGATGGTAGTCCTCTCCCCAGGATTCAGCGTGAGACGCTACCTTTAACCCTCACTGTTTCTGGTAATCATAGTGAAACCATTTCTTTTTTAATTTTTCGTTCACCTTTTACACCTGTTGTTTTGGGCCATCCCTGGCTAGTTTGTCATAATCCTTCCATTAATTGGTCTAGTAATTCTATCCTCTCCTGGAACGTCTCTTGTCATGTGAAATGTTTAATGTCTGCTATCCCTCCTGTTTCCTCTGTCTCTTCTTCACAGGAGGAGCCTGGTGATTTGACAGGGGTGCCGGAGGAATATCACGATCTGCGCACGGTGTTCAGTCGGTCCAGGGCCACCTCTCTTCCTCCACACCGGTCGTATGATTGTAGTATTGATCTCATTCCGGGAACCACCCCCCCCCGGGGTAGACTATACTCTCTGTCGGCTCCCGAACGTAAGGCTCTTGAAGATTATTTGTCTGTAGCTCTTGACGCCGGTACCATAGTCCCCTCCTCCTCTCCCGCCGGAGCGGGGTTTTTTTTTGTCAAGAAGAAGGACGGGTCTCTGCGCCCCTGCATAGATTATCGAGGGCTGAATGACATAACAGTGAAGAATCGTTATCCGCTTCCTCTTATGTCTTCAGCCTTCGAGATCCTGCAGGGAGCCAGGTTTTTCACTAAGTTGGACCTTCGTAACGCTTACCATCTCGTGCGCATCAGGGAGGGGGACGAGTGGAAGACGGCGTTTAACACTCCGTTAGGGCACTTTGAATACCGGGTTCTTCCTTTCGGCCTCGCTAACGCTCCAGCTGTCTTTCAGGCATTAGTCAATGATGTCCTGAGAGACATGCTGAACATCTTTGTTTTCGTTTACCTTGACGATATCCTGATTTTTTCACCGTCACTCCAGATTCATGTTCAGCACGTTCGACGTGTCCTCCAGCGCCTTTTAGAGAATTGTCTTTTTGTGAAGGCTGAGAAGTGCACTTTTCATGCCTCCTCCGTCACATTTCTCGGTTCTGTTATTTCCGCTGAAGGCATTAAGATGGATCCCGCTAAGGTCCAAGCTGTCATTGATTGGCCCGTTCCTAAGTCACGCGTCGAGCTGCAGCGCTTTCTCGGCTTCGCGAACTTCTATCGTCGTTTCATCCGTAATTTCGGTCAGGTGGCAGCTCCTCTCACAGCCCTTACTTCTGTCAAGACGTGCTTTAAATGGTCCGTTTCCGCCCAGGGAGCTTTTGATCTCCTCAAGAATCGTTTTACATCCGCTCCTATCCTTGTTACACCTGACGTCTCTAGACAGTTCGTTGTCGAGGTTGACGCGTCAGAGGTGGGCGTGGGAGCCATTCTTTCTCAGCGCTCCCTCTCTGACGACAAGGTCCACCCATGCGCGTATTTTTCTCATCGCCTGTCGCCGTCGGAACGTAACTATGATGTGGGTAACCGCGAACTGCTCGCCATCCGGTTAGCCCTAGGCGAATGGCGACAGTGGTTGGAGGGGGCGACCGTTCCTTTTGTCGTTTGGACTGACCATAGGAACCTTGAGTACATCCGTTCTGCCAAACGACTTAATGCGCGTCAGGCGCGTTGGGCGCTGTTTTTCGCTCGTTTCGAGTTCGTGATTTCTTATCGTCCGGGCTCTAAGAACACCAAGCCTGATGCTTTGTCTCGTCTCTTCAGTTCTTCAGTAGCCTCCACTGACCCCGAGGGGATTCTCCCTGAGGGGCGTGTTGTCGGGTTGACTGTCTGGGGAATTGAGAGGCAGGTAAAGCAAGCGCTCACTCACACTCCGTCGCCGCGCGCTTGTCCTAGGAACCTTCTTTTCGTTCCCGTTCCTACTCGTCTGGCCGTTCTTCAGTGGGCTCACTCTGCCAAGTTAGCCGGCCACCCTGGCGTTCGGGGTACGCTTGCTTCCATTCGCCAGCGTTTTTGGTGGCCCACCCGGGAGCATGACACGCGTCGTTTCGTGGCTGCTTGTTCGGTCTGCGCGCAGACTAAGTCCGGTAACTCTCCTCCTGCCGGCCGTCTCAGGCCGCTTCCTATTCCCTCTCGACCGTGGTCTCACATCGCCTTAGATTTTGTCACCGGACTGCCTTCGTCAGCGGGGAAGACTGTTATTCTTACGGTTGTCGATAGGTTCTCTAAGGCGGCTCATTTCATTCCCCTTGCTAAGCTTCCTTCTGCTAAAGAGACGGCACAAATCATCATCGAGAATGTTTTCAGAATTCATGGCCTTCCGTCAGACGTCGTTTCGGACAGAGGTCCGCAATTCACGTCTCAATTTTGGAGGGAGTTTTGCCGTTTGATTGGGGCTTCCGTCAGTCTCTCTTCCGGCTTTCACCCCCAGTCTAACGGTCAAGCAGAACGGGCCAATCAGACTATTGGTCGCATCTTACGCAGTCTTTCTTTTCGCAACCCTGCGTCTTGGTCAGAACAGCTCCCCTGGGCAGAATACGCCCACAACTCGCTTCCTTCGTCTGCGACCGGGCTATCTCCTTTTCAGAGTAGCCTCGGGTACCAGCCTCCGCTGTTCTCATCTCAGTTCGCCGAGTCCAGCGTCCCCTCCGCTCAGGCTTTTGTCCAACGTTGCGAGCGCACCTGGAAGAGGGTCAGGTCTGCACTTTGCCGTTATAGGACGCAGACTGTGAGGGCTGCTAATAAGCGTAGAACTAAGAGTCCTAGATATTGTCGCGGTCAGAGAGTTTGGCTCTCCACTCAGAACCTTCCCCTTAAGACGGCTTCTCGCAAGTTGACCCCGCGGTTCATTGGTCCGTTCCGTATTTCTCGGGTCATTAATCCTGTCGCAGTTCGACTTCTTCTTCCGCGATACCTTCGTCGCGTCCACCCGGTCTTCCATGTCTCCTGCATCAAGCCCGTCCTTCGCGCCCCCGCTCGTCTTCCCCCCCCCCCCCCCCCATCCTTGTCGAGGGCGCACCCATCTACAGGGTCCGTAGAATTTTGGACATGCGTCCTCGGGGCCGTGGTCACCAGTACCTCGTAGATTGGGAGGGGTACGGTCCTGAGGAGAGGAGTTGGGTTCCCTCTCGGGACGTGCTGGACCGTGCGCTGATCGAGGATTTCCTCCGTTGCCGCCAGGTTTCCTCCTCGAGTGCGCCAGGAGGCGCTCGGTGAGTGGGGGGGTACTGTCATGTACTGTCATATTGTGTCTTGTCTCTGTCCTTTCCCTTCACCCTGTCTCCCTCTGCTGGTCGTTGTTAGGTTACCTTTTCTCCCCCTCTTTTCCCCCAGCTGTGCCTTGTCTCCTCCTAACCACCTCGTCACCCCTTTTCCCACCTGTTCCCTTTTTCCCTCTGATTAGGTCCCTATATCTCTCTCTGTTTCTGCTCCTGTCCTTGTCGGATTCTTGTTTGTTGTGCTTCATGCCTGAGCCAGACTATCGTCATGTTTGCTGTAACCTTGTCCTGTCCTGTCGGAATCTGCCGGTCTATCTGAGCCTACCTATGTTTGGTTATTAAAGAAGCTCTGTTTAAGTTAGTTCGCTTTTGGGTCCTCATTCACTCACCGTAACAGCACCTGTCTGTGGAGTGGGCATGTCTGGTTATTTTTGTTCCATTGCTATGGCCTAATATTTACTGTTGCTATGGTTACGCCTATTGGGAATTTTCTAGAACATGTGTGCCCATTATACATCTTGGAGTGGTCAGCAGAATAGGTGCGCTCTGTATGTGTGGCTAGGTCATTGGGCACCATTGGACATGCACCTGTCTGGGGAGTGGACATGTCTGTTTATTTTTGTACCATTGCTAAGGCTCTAATATTTCTATGCCCTAATATGAAACCAAACTAAAAATTAGTGCAAGGCAAAAAGATAATGGTGGCTAAATGCCAGAGGGGATGAATCATTAACATGAAGAGGAGTTACTATGTGTGTGAAGTAAGGTGAAAAAGTGTGTGCCAAGGCTGGAAAGTGAGTTGTTTCATGAACCAGCTCGGCATATATTACTTTGTAATAAAGTCTAATTGAACTCACAGGCTCCGGTATTTGAGAAATATTATTGACTGAATATTTCCACGACAGCGTCAGAGCCGGTGTAGTAGGATTCAATCGTAGTCCTGTATTGACGCTTTGCCTGATTGATGGTTCGTCTGAGGGTGTAGCGGGATTTCTTATAAGCATCCAAATTAGTGTCCTACTCCTTGAAAGCGGCAGCTTTAGCCTTTAGCTCGTTGCGGATGTTGCCTGTAGTCCATGGCTTCTGGTTGGGATATGTACGTACGATTACTGTGGGGACAATGTCGTCGGTGCACTTATTGATGAAGTCGTTGACTGAGGTGGTATACTCCTCAATGCCATTGGATGAATCCCGGAACATATTCCAGTCTGCTAGCAAAACAGTCCTGTAGTGTAGCATCTGGGTCAGATTTGCCAAATGGAAGGTGAGGGAGAGCTCTGTATGCGTGTCTGTGTGTGGAGTAAAGATGGTGTAGAGTTTTTTAAGTTAAAGCTTATGACCTTATACAGCTCGTTGAGTGCGGTCTTCGTGCCAGCATCAGTTTATGGTGGTAAATAGACGGCTACAAATAATATAGATGAGAACTCTCTTGGTAGATAGTGTGGTCTACAGCTTATCATGAGGTACTCTACCTCAGGCGTGCAATACCTCGAGACTTCTTTAATATTAGACATCGCGCACCAGCTGTTATTGACAAATAGCACAGTTGGTTCGGAGTCCGAAAAACGGCAACCATCCCCTCTGGCGCTAACGGTTTCATTCTTTTAAGCCAGCACTTTGTGTGAATGGTCTGAGGTGCCAGAGTAATGTGTGTGTGTGTGTGTGTTCAGTTCAGAGGCAGTGGTGGGGCTTCACTCTGATCCCTGTTTCCTTTCTATGCTGTTCCTCTCATTATTTTCACCAGCCCTCCATAGAGGAGCAGAGAGGTAGAAACACACCACTCCCCATCTGACACACAAATAGGGAGAGGAGGAATAACAGTGAGAGGACAAAATACACACACAGACACATTTAATATAACAACACACACACAAGCACAACCTGCCTGGTATTTACTGAGTTAACTAGGTTGCTGCTGGAGGTGGGTGGGAGGGCTGAGAAAGCCCTGTATCTTGCTGTCTCTGTGCCTGGGCCTCCCATCAAGCCCTGCACACCCACTGACACCGCCACACCCTCTCGCACTATGCATTATTAAACAAATATAATGTTAAATAAATATGCTATGGTATAACTTAACCAGGTCAACCCTTTGTAGTGCAGCATGGCTGTGCCTGCAGATGAAATGTGATCATGGGGTGAGCTACGTATGGTTGTCATGGAGACAGATGTGATGATGCAAGCTGAACCAGTAATACAATGCAAATGTGCTTCCTGCTCTGGATGGAATGGAGGAAGACAGAGGGGAGGTGTCAGAGGAGGAGACAAGTTTACCTTATTCTACTGGATTAAGAGCCACAGCCCCAGAGTACAGGAGACAATGAGAATGCACAGGAAATACACACACTAACACTCACACAGGGGGAGAGGAGAGGAAACAGTGCAGGGTAAAATACACCGGCATATTAAAGCATCCTCAAATATACACCTAACACCCCCCCCCCTCCACACACACACACACACACACACACACACGGGGGTATGAAGAGAAAGGGCCCAGCTGTTGAGAGTCTTTATCAATGGCATATGGGCACAGCCTTCTCAGGACCCGTTGCCATTGCAAGAGGGGGCCCTATTTGTGGCCTGGACAAGGCCGGAGCTGGACACAGTGGACACTGCCAGTCTGAACACAAAAACTAATGGAATTACACTGGCATACACTGGCATACGACACACTGGGCCGAGCTGGGCCTGCCACGCTAGCAAAGCCTGACATCTAACTCTGGACAACTGGAGAGGAGGTAGAGGGAAAGAAAGGGAGAAAAAGAGAGAGAGACAGAGAGAGCGTGAGAGAGAGAGACTGACATAGTCAAGAGAGAGCAGAGGAAGCAAAAGGAAGGAATGGAAGGAAATAAAGATAAATAAAAAAAGAGAGGCTGAAAAAGAACACAGGAAATGGAAGAAAGGAGACGGGATAAGGACAGAGGAGAAAGGAGACAGAATAAGGACAGAGGAGAAAGGAGACAAAATAAGGACAGAGGAGAAAGGAGACAAAATAAGGACAGAGGAGAAAGGAGACAAAATAAGGACAGAGGAGAAAGGAGACAAAATAAGGACAGAGGAGAAAGGAGACAGAATAAGGACAGAGGAGAAAGAGACAGAGTAAGGACAGAGGAGAAAGAGACAGAATAAGGACAGAGGAGAAAGGAGACAGAATAAGGACAGAGGAGAAAGAGACAGAATAAGGACAGAGGAGAAAGAGACAGAATAAGGACAGAGGAGAAAGAGACAGAATAAGGACAGAGGAAAAAGAGACAGAATAAGGACAGAGGAGAAAGAGACAATAAGGACAGAGGAGAAAGAGACAGAATAAGGACAGAGGAGAAAGAGACAGAATAAGGACAGAGGAGAAAGGAGACAGAATAAGGACAGAGGAGAAAGAGACAGAATAAGGACAGAGGAGAAAGAGACAGAATAAGGACAGAGGAGAAAGAGACAGAATAAGGACAGAGGAAAAAGAGACAGAATAAGGACAGAGGAGAAAGAGACAATAAGGACAGAGGAGAAAGAGACAGAATAAGGACAGAGGAGAAAGGAGACAGAATAAGGACAGAGGAGAAAGGAAGTACAGAGAAAGAAAAGAGACACTGAAAGGAAAGACTAGTGAAGAACAGTCCATCAGTCATTATTCTCTCTCTCTCTCTCTCTGTCTCTCTCTTCAGACAGAGAGGTGACTGTGATAGACATCATCTGTCTGGGTATAAACCTGCCAAATCAAATCAAACAAAAATCAAATAAAAATTGCATTTGTCACATGCTTGGTAAACAACAGGTGTAGACAAACAGTGAAATGCTTACAATGCGAGTCCTTCCCAATGATGTAGAGAGAACAATAGAAAAATAATAACCATCACCTGGGACAGTCACCTGGGAGAGGACGTCTAGCTCGCTAACAACACAACACGCCATTGGTTGTTTGTCCCTTTCCTGTCCCCTGATTGAATAGATGGTCACTTTAATAAAAGACAGACAGCAAGAGCAACAGGTAATAAAACATTTAAAACTGATATATCAAATATCAAATAAAACTAGATGAACTCTCTGCCTCTGATTAACAGGTGTCATCCATGGTTCAAAGCTAAAACACACCACACACCTCTCCTCCCCTGTCCTCCCCCTCTCCTTCCTTTCCCTTCCCTAACCCCCCTCCCTCCCTCCCCTCCCTTACTCTTTTCTCTCAGAGAGGATGTGTTCATCAGTGTAACAGTGTGAGCCACGCGTCTTGGTTGTTACATAATGTCCAACATTGGATTAACTCCATTCAGTCTGTCTGCCTGGAGCTGAACTGCTTCTCATAGGACCAGGTTTCGTAGTGAAACAAAAACCATTAAACATATCTGAACGGGTCTTCGAATAAGACTGCTGCTCACTCATACATGCTTTATGCAGCCACATGGACAGGAGACATACACAGGCTAGTGGACTAGACTCCAGTCCAGCGTTGGGTCTTGTTGGGACACACTTGTGTCTATGAAGACCAGAGCAGCAGAAGCAGCAGCACCTGAATGGATCTAATAACTGTGGCTAGCAGGAGACCAGATTACAGGGCCAATCATGGGCTCTGTACACACCGCCAGGACCTCAGACTTATTGCCTATAAAGCTGCAATATACAGCAGCCAGCAAAACAGTTGTAATCTGGCCCAAATCAAATTGTATCAGCCGGCTGGAATTACGCTGAGACAAGGAGCTCACAGGAGATTTCCATCAGGGTAGAATGGCTCAGCTCAGCAGGAAACAATGGAGGGACGAGGTCATACCGGGATGTGTTTGTGTGTGTGTGTGTGTGTGTGGTGCTGTTGAGACTACACCACATCCAATCTCCACATCAATCAGCACACAGTGTCTGAGAGGGTATATAGACAGATAGACAGCAGCCATAATAACAGACTCAGACCCATTCCTCCACCATAGACCCTGTCTGGAGGATATTGGGGTCAGAGGTCAAACTGAGAGGGGAGGATGGGAGAGGAGGAAAAGAGGGACCTTATGCTTGGGTGGCTGCCCAACAAGAGCTGGTTGGATATGGTCACACTCCAAAGGTCAGGAGAGGCTGTGAAGGAAAAGCTCTGAGTCACACACTCCATGCAGCTGGTGACAGTCACTGTTCCTGTCAGTGTCTGTCGTGGTGACAGCAGAGGAGTGTGCTTTAATTGGCCCTTTACAGACATAATTTCAAACATCAAGGACATGGAAACAGAATGAAAGGGGTCAAAAAGCTTCAGAGAAAAGCATTCAGCAGTCCAATAGATACGAGTAGATGCTGGGGACACAGGAGTTGGCTATAATAATATAAATCTACTGTTGTAAGCCTACTGTGGGTCCATACTGTGGTGGCCGTCTCAGCAGGCCGTGCGGTGCGCGTGTTCTGTGTGCATGCTGTACAGCGGCGGAGGCTGCAGGCGTAGACAATCATGGTCGGAGGATAATTAAATGCTTCTTAAAAGATTTAAACATGCTGTTTTCTAAAGCTCGATACCATATCGTTTATTGTTGCATTCTAGGAGGGAAGCAGCAGTGAGAATATGCATTAACGCTACTGGTGGTGTGTCTGTGACAGCGCGTGTGTGTGTCTGGGCGGTGAGGTAGGGGTGGGGTGCATCTCAGGATTGGATTATACACACACACACCTTTTCTTGGTTGACATGTTACAGTTATCAGGTGTGATACAGAATCAATTCCTGTACAGAGAGCATTGTGTAAAACTGCTGAGAAAGTGGCACAGAGCAGTACTGTAATGTTGCTGTGAAGTAAACTGTGTGAGAAACATCAAGCAGTCCAAACCATCTGGGTGTTTACAGCACACCTTCATGTTCCCCTCAATAACCCAGTATTCAGTGTGTGGTCTGAGAGATAAAATAGCTCTAATAATTTTGTCTAGTGAACTGTAGCTAAACCCCCACAATGCACTGCCTGGTGATTGACAGGGGAGCCACAGCTGCACAGCCACTGGTGGACCACTGCGGGGCAGACGCTATGTATGGGAAGGGGCTAGAGTTCAAACTCAGTGGCCTCGCCTTGGGGTACCGAAAAATCCCCCCTATACCCGCACCATACCCCCATCACAGACCACCTCGGCTCCAAGTCTGGACAGCCAGTGCCATAGACCTAAAGGCTAGAAGCTCTAGTGCACTAAGAGTCATCACATTTCAATCAGAGAGAGAGGGGGGGGGGGGGGGGGGGGGGGGGTCCAACTTGTGCAACCCGCAGGTACAAGGAAATGGAACCTCACCAGCCACCTCTAGGAGCATCTCTCCCTTCACCCCTTTCTTCTTCCTCACTGTCCCTCTTACTCTTTCTCTACCCCTTCCTCTCACTCTCTCTCCTCTCTCCATTGCCCCAGACCACGAGAAGTGATTTGCAGCAGCAATCCGTTGCTAATTCCCGCTCAGTGTTCATGAAAAATGTAGAATGCTGAGACTTTGGGGAAATGGAGATTGGCGCCGGGCCCTTCACAAGCTTAGCATTAATGGGACATTATTTTCACCCCTCCAGACCCTCTCCTTTTTCCCTCCTTCCCCTCCATCTCTACCACATCACTCGCTTTCTCCCTCTCTCTGTCACATGCTCTTATGATTCATTACAGGCAAAAAACATACAAATTTAGCCGAAACAAATTTGGTGGTGCTTTTCCACTTTTATTTCCTTCTCTCTCTCTTTCTCTCTCAATAAGGGGCTTTCTCTCTCAATAAGGGGCTTTCTCTCTCAATAAGGGGCTTTCTCTCTCCATTGGAGGCCTTTAATACTAGGACTTTGCTCAACCTCCGGGCCACCACCACAGCCCTCACCCTTTCTCCAGCCTCCTGCCCCTTGCATCACCAGCCCAACAAAATACATTACTATTCCATTAGTCAGTGGAATATTAGGAGCTCAAACAATCCACAGCTTTGAGATGAGGATACTGGAAACTGATTATGACTCTGTGTTAGTCTGAGTGTGTGTGTGTGTGTGTGTGTGTGTGTGTGTGTGTGTGTGTGTGTGTGTGTGTGATTACACATACCACCAGTCACACATGTTCCAAACCAATAAAACAACATAACTAAGATTTGTATCTTCAAAATGACATTCAGACGCCGGATCCAGAACTAAATAGATGTAATGGAGAATGTCAGGCAGGAAGTGCCCGCGCGGGAGAAGACAAATGTTGTCAACCACTAATATCCCAACAAGTAATACTAGGCGCTTATGAGATGGTAATAATATCACAATAATACGATCAGGACAATTCACTGCCAGCCTCATGCATATCCTTCCTCCCGAGGAGGCCGCTAGTCCCCAATCCACGTCCCTGTCACTATAGCAACGCTAACAGTGCGCCCAACTTCAAAGACATATGTAGTTTCAGACTTCCAACAGCCAGAGGGAGTGGTGAGAATATTCCGGTGCGGGCGCTAGCTGGCAGGCAGCTGATGATGAATTATAAAAATATCCAGGAAGGTTACGGTGTGGATCGAACCACTCCTGGGGGGAGAATGGAGGAGAGGTGGATCGAACCACTCTGCTAGCTTTCCTGGTGGGAGGTGGACCGAACCACTCCACTCACTCTACTGGGGGAGAACAGAGAAGAGGAGAGGAAGAGAGGGAGAATGGTGTGTTCTTTCCCCTCTACTCACTATCTTTCTCTCTCGTTTGCCTCTGACATGTCTCTCTTCCTCTCTCTCGCTCTCTTTCTTTGCCTATCTTTTCCTCTTCTCTCCATCCCTTTTTCTCTCTTTCTCCCTCTTTCTCCTGTACTGTGTGTTCAGTGACAGCTATATACACTGAGTATTGTATTTCCATGACTGACCAGGTGAATCCAGGTGAAAGCTATGATCCCTTATTGATGTCACATGTTAAATCTACTTCAACTAGTGTAGATGAAGGGGAGGAGACAGGTTAAAGAAGGATGTTCAAGCCTTGAGACATTTGAGACACCATTCAGAGTTTGAATGGGCAAGACAAAATACATAACTGCTTTTGAACTAAATATGGTATAGGGGCCAGGCGCATCAGTTTGAGTGTGTCAAGAACTGCAATGCTGCTGGGTTTTTCACACTTAACAGTTTCCTGTGTGTATCAAGAATGGTCCACCACCCAAAAGACATACAGCCAACTTTTATTTTACTTTTTTTTACCCCATTTTCGTGGTATCCAATTGCTAGTTACAGTCTTGGCTCATCTCTGCAACTCCCGTGCGGACTCGGGAGCGGGCCGTGCGTCCTCCGAAACACAACCCAACCAGGTCGAGAGCCGTGCGTCCTCCGAAACACAACCCAACCAGGTCGAGAGCCGTGCGTCCTCCGAAACACAACCCAATCAGGTCGAGAGCCGTGCGTCCTCCGAAACACAACCCAATCAGGTCGAGAGCCGTGTGTCCTCCGAAACACAACCCAACCAGGTCGAGAGCCGTGCGTCCTCCGAAACACAACCCAACCAGGTCGAGAGCCGTGTGTCCTCCGAAACACAACCCAATCAGGTCGAGAGCCGTGCGTCCTCCGAAACACAACCCAACCAGGTTGAGAGCCGTGTGTCCTCCGAAACACAACCCAACCAGGTCGAGAGCCGTGCGTCCTCCGAAACACAACCCAACCAGGTCGAGAGGCGTGCGTCCTCTGAAACACAACCCAACCAGGTTGAGAGCTGTGCGTCCTCCGAAACACAACCCAACCAGGTTGAGAGCCGTGCGTCCTCCGAAACACAACCCAACCAGGTTGAGAGCCGTGCGTCCTCCGAAACACAACCCAACCAAGCCGCACTGCTTCTTGACAAAATCCCCACTTAACCAGGAAGCCAGCCGCACCAATGTGTCAGAGGAAACACCATACAACTGGCATCCGTGCTAGTGTGCACTGCGCCCGGCCCGCCACAGGAGTTGCTAGTGCACGATGGGACAAGGACATCCCTGCCGGCCCCTAACTCGGACGACGCTTGGCCAATTGTGTGCCGCCCCATGGGTCTCCCGGTCGCGTCAGAGCGTGGACTCGAACCCAGAATCTCCAGTTTAGACCACTGCGCCACTCGGGAGGCCAACATCCAGCTAACTTGACACAACTGTGGGAAGCATTGGAGTCAACATGGGCCAGCATCCTTGTAGAACACTTTCAACACCTTGTAGAGTCCATGCCCCAACGAATTGAGGCTGTTCTGAGGGCAACTCAATGTTAGGAAGGTGTTCAGTGTACATAGCAAATACACTGCTCAAAAAAATAAAGGGAACACTTAAACAACACAATGTAACTCCAAGTCAATCACACTTCTGTGAAATCAAAACTGTCCACTTAGGAAACAACACTGATTGACAATACATTTCACATGCTGTTGTGCAAATGGAATAGACAACAGGTGTAAATTATAGGCATTTAGCAAGACACCCCCAATAAAGGAGTGGTTCTGCAGGTGGGGACCACAGACCACTTCTCAGTTCCTATGCTTCCTGACTGATGTTTTGGTCACTTTTGAATGCTGGCAGTGCTTTCACTCTAGTGGTAGCATGAGACGAAGTCTACAACCCACACAAGTGGCTCAGGTAGTGCAGCTCATTCAGGATGGCACACCAATGCGAGCTGTGGCAAGAAGGTTTGCTGTGTCAGTCAGCGTAGTGTCCAGAGCATGGAGGCGCTACCAGGAGACAGGCCAGTACATCAGGAGACGTGGAGGAGGCCGTAGGATGGCAACAACCCAGCAGCAAGACCGCCGCCTTTGTGCAAGGAGGAGCACTGCCAGAGCCCTGCAAAATTACCTCCAGCAGGCCACAAATGTGCATGTGTCTGCTCAAACGGTCAGGAACAGACTCCATGAGGGTGGTATGAGGGCCCGACGTCCACAGGTGGGGGTTGTGCTTACAGCCCAACACTGTGCAGGACGTTTGGCATTTGCCAGAGAAGACCAAGATTGGCAAATTTGCCACTGGCGCCCTGTGCTCTTCACAGATGAAAGCAGGTTCACACTGAGCATATGTGACAGATGTGACAGTCTGGAGACGCCATGGAGAATGTTCTGCTGCCTGCAACATCCTCCAGCATGACCGGTTTGGTGGTGGCTCAGTCATGGTGTGGGGTGGCATTTCTTTGGGGGGCTGCACAGCCCTCCATGTGCTCGCCAGAGGTAGCCTGACTGCCATTAGGTATCGAGATGAGATCCTCAGACCCCTTGTGAGACCATACGCTGGTGTGGTTGGCCCTGGGTTCCTCCTAATGCAAGACAATGCTAGACCTCATGTGGCTGGAGTGTGTCATCAGTTCCTGCAAGAGGAAGGCATTGAGGCTATGGACTTGCCGGCCCGTTCCCCAGACCTGAATCCAATTGAGCACATCATGTCTCGCTCCATCCACCAGTTGCACCACAGACTGTCCAGGAGTTGGCGGATGCTTTAGTCCAGGTCTGGGAGGAGATCCCTCAGGAGACCATCCGCCACCTCATCAGGAGCATGCCCAGGCGTTGTAGGGAGGTCATACAGGCACGTGCAGGCCACACACATTTAGACTTGTTTTAAGGACATTACATCAAAGTTGGATCAGCCTGTAGTGTGGTTTTCCACTTTAATTTTGAGTGTGACTCCAAATCCAGACCTCCATGGGTTGATAAATTTGATTTCCATTGATAATTTTTGTGTGATTTTGTTGTCAGCACATTCAACTATGTAAAGAAAAAAGTATTTAATAAGAATATTTCATTCATTCAGATCTAGGATGTGTTACTTTAGTGTTCCCTTTATTTTCTTGAGCAGTGTATATTTACTGTTCCAGGCAGCAGTAGAGTATCTATCAGACCAGAGAGGATATCAGTGGTGCCTTTGGACATAGCCTGGTATTCCCTGCTTAAGGACTCAGGAGAGAGGAGTGAGGAGTGAGGAGAGGGGAGAGAGTAGAGAGGAGAGGGGAGAGAGTAGAGGAGAGGAGAGGGGAGAGAGTAGAGAGGAGAGGGGAAGTGTGGGTACTATATCCCTTCTCTGCCTCTCTCATGTATGGATCCAGAATTCTAAATAATGTCACAACACCGCCCGAACAAGGAGAGGGACCGACTTCGGTGTAAGTCGTGACAGCGGTGCCTGTTCATTTATCATTGAATCACAGCCTACTTCGCCAAACGGGTGATTTAACAAGCGCATTCGCGGGAAAAAAGCGCTGTCGTTGCACCAATGTGTACCTAACCATAAACATCAATGACTTTCTTAAAATCAATACACAAGTACATATTTTTAAACCTGCATATTTAGTTAATATTGCCTGCTAACATGAATTTATTTTAACTGGGGAAATTGTGTCACTTCTCTTGCGCTCTGTGCAACAGAGTCAGGGTATATGCAGCAGTTTGGGCCGCCTGACTCATTGCAAACTGTGTGAAGACCATTTCTTCCTAACAAAGACCGTAATTAATTTGCAACAATTGTAAATAATTATGACATCAAATTTAAGGTTGTGCAATGTAACAGCAATATTTAGACTTGGGGATGCCACCGGTTAGATAAAATATGGAACGGTTCCGTATTTCGATGAAAGAATAAACAATGGTTTCTGGATTTGACCATATTAATGACCAAAGGCTCGTATTTCTGTGTGTTATTATATTATAATTAAGTCTATGATTTGATAGAGCAAACTGACTGAGCGGTGGTAGGCAGCAGCAGGCTCGTAAGCATTCATTCAAACAGCAATTTCTTGCATTTGCCAGCAGCTCTTCGCTGTGCTTCAAGCATTGCACTGTTTATGACATCAAGCCTATCAACTCCCAAGATTAGGCTGGCAATACTAAAGTACCTATTAGAACATCCAATAGTCAAAGGTATATGAAATACAAATGGTATAGAGAGAAATAGTCCTATAATAACTACAACCTAAAACTTCTTACCTGGGAATATTGAAGACTCGTGTTAAAAGGAACCTATGTTCTCATGTTCCGAGCAAGGAACTTAAACTTGAGCTTTCTTACATGGAACATACTGCACTTTTACTTTCTTCTCCAACACTTTGTTTTTGCATTATTTAAACCAAATTGAACATGTTTCATTATTTATTTGAGACTAAATAGATTTTATTGATGTATTGTATTTAGTTAAAGTAAGTGTTCATTCAGTATTGTTGTAATTGTCATTATTACAAATATATATATAAAATTGGTCCTCCAATAATCGGTATCGGTGTTGAAAAATCTTAATCGGTCGACCTCTAGTCTCGAGTATGTGTAATTTTAACTAACTTGTCCAGAAGGGCCCTTACAGATCCGAACGTGACTGTTGCAGTAGAGAGATAGAGATAGATAGAGAGATAGAGATAGATAGATTGAGAGAGAGAGAGAGAGAAATGTGATCATTTATACTGCTGATCTTGCTTTTCACAAGATTGGAGCGTGGCGCGTATAGCTTGTTGTTGGCCAATCATAAGCCACCAAAGTGGCAGTAGACTGCAGTCATAGAGCCTTGCTTCATGTGTGGCAAATGTTAGGAGATATCTAATCAATGTAAGATGGATATCACGACTTCCGCCGAAGTCGGTCCCCCTCCTTGTTTGGTTGGCGTTCGGCGGTCGACGTCACCGGCCTTCTAGCCATCGCCGATCCACTTTTCATTTTCCATTTGTTTTGTCTTTGTTTTACACACCTGGTTTCAATTCCCCAATTACATGTTCATTATTTAACCCTCTGTTTTCCCCATGGTTTTTGTGCGTGTTTGTTTGTTGTATTTACGGTCCGTATTGTGGGCTCTGTGTTGTCGACTTGTATTTGAAAGTCTTGAGTAAATTTACGTGTATTTTTATTTTATTTATTTTTATTTTACCTTTATTTAACCAGGTAGGCAAGTTGAGAACAAGTTCTCATTTACAATTGCGACCTGGCCAAGATAAAGCAAAGCAGTTCGACAGATACAACAACACAGAGTTACACATGGAGTAAAACAAACATACAGTCAATAATAAAGTATAAACAAGTCTATATACAATGTGAGCAAATGAGGTGAGAAGGGAGGTAAAGGCAAAAAAAGGCCTTGGTGGCAAGGTAAATACAATATAGCAATTAAAACACTGGAATGGTAGTTTTGCAATGGAAGAATGTGCAAAGTAGAAATAAAAATAATGGGGTGCAAAGGAGCAAAATAAATAAATAAATTAAATACAGTTGGGAAAGAGGTAGTTGATAGGGCTAAATTATATGTGGGCTATGTACAGGTGCAGTAATCTGTGAGCTGCTCTGACAGTTGGTGCTTAAAGCTAGTGAGGGAGATAAGTGTTTCCAGTTTCAGAGATTTTTGTAGTTCGTTCCAGTCATTGGCAGCAGAGAACTGGAAAGAGAGGCGGCCAAAGAAAGAATTGGTTTTGGGGGTGACTAGAGAGATATACCTGCTGGAGCGTGTGCTACAGGTGGGAGATGCTATGGTGACCAGCGAGCTGAGATAAGGGGGGACTTTACCTAGCAGGGTCTTGTAGATGACATGGAGCCAGTGGGTTTGGCGACGAGTATGAAGCGAGGGCCAGCCAACGAGAGCGTACAGGTCGCAATGGTGGGTAGTGTATGGGGCTTTGGTGACAAAACGGATTGCACTGTGATAGACTGCATCCAGTTTGTTGAGTAGGGTATTGGAGGCTATTTTGTAAATTACATCGCCAAAGTCGAGGATTGGTAGGATGGTCAGTTTTACAAGGGTATGTTTGGCAGCATGAGTGAAGGATGCTTTGTTGCGAAATAGGAAGCCAATTCTAGATTTAACTTTGGATTGGAGATGTTTGATATGGGTCTGGAAGGAGAGTTTACAGTCTAACCAGACACCTAAGTATTTGTAGTTGTCCACGTATTCTAAGTCAGAGCCGTCCAGAGTAGTGATGTTGGACAGGCGGGTAGGTGCAGGTAGTGATCGGTTGAAGAGCATGCATTTAGTTTTACTTGTATTTAAGAGCAGTTGGAGGCCACGGAAGGAGAGTTGTATGGCATTGAAGCTTGCCTGGAGGGTTGTTAACACAGTGTCCAAAGAAGGGCCGGAAGTATACAGAATGGTGTCGTCTGCGTAGAGGTGGATCAGAGACTCACCAGCAGCAAGAGCGACCTCATTGATGTATACAGAGAAGAGAGTCGGTCCAAGAATTGAACCCTGTGGCACCCCCATAGAGACTGCCAGAGGTCCGGACAACAGACCCTCAGATTTGACACACTGAACTCTATCAGAGAAGTAGTTGGTGAACCAGGTGAGGCAATCATTTGAGAAACCAAGGCTGTTGAGTCTGCCGATGAGGATGTGGTGATTGACAGAGTCGAAAGCCTTGGCCAGATCAATGAATACGGCTGCACAGTAATGTTTCTTATCGATGGCGGTTAAGATATCGTTTAGGACCTTGAGCGTGGCTGAGGTGCACCCATGACCAGCTCTGAAACCAGATTGCATAGCAGAGAAGGTATGGTGAGATTCAAAATGGTCGGTAATCTGTTTGTTGACTTGGCTTTCGAAGACCTTAGAAAGGCATGGTAGGATAGATATAGGTCTGTAGCAGTTTGGGTCAAGAGTGTCCCCCCCTTTGAAGAGGGGGATGACCGCAGCTGCTTTCCAATCTTTGGGAATCTCAGACGACACGAAAGAGAGGTTGAACAGGCTAGTAATAGGGGTGGCAACAATTTCGGCAGATAATTTTAGAAAGAAAGGGTCCAGATTGTCTAGCCCGGCTGATTTGTAGGGGTCCAGATTTTGCAGCTCTTTCAGAACATCAGCTGAATGGATTTGGGAGAAGGAGAAATGGGGAAGGCTTGGGCGAGTTGCTGTTGGGGGTGCAGTGCTGTTGACAGGGGTAGGAGTAGCCAGGTGGAAAGCATGGCCAGCAGTAGAAAAATGCTTATTGAAATTTTCAATTATGGTGGATTTATCAGTGGTGACAGTGTTTCCTATCTTCAGTGCAGTGGGCAGCTGGGAGGAGGTGTTCTTATTCTCCATGGACTTTACAGTGTCCCAGAACTTTTTTGAGTTAGTGTTGCAAGAAGCAAATTTCTGCTTGAAAAAGCTAGCCTTGGCTTTTCTAACTGCCTGTGTATAATGGTTTCTAGCTTCCCTGAACAGCTGCATATCACGGGGGCTGTTCGATGCTAATGCAGAACGCCATAGGACGTTTTTGTGTTGATTAAGGGCAGTCAGGTCTGGGGAGAACCAAGGGCTATATCTGTTCCTGGTTCTAAATTTCTTGAATGGGGCATGTTTATTTAAGATGGTTAGGAAGGCATTTTTAAAAAATATCCAGGCATCCTCTACTGACGGGATGAGGTCAATATCCTTCCAGGATACCCCGGCCAGGTCGATTAGAAAGGCCTGCTCGCTGAAGTGTTTCAGGGAGCGTTTTACAGTGATGAGAGGAGGTCGTTTGACCGCTGACCCATTACGGATGCAGGCAATGAGGCAGTGATCGCTGAGATCTTGGTTGAAGACAGCAGAGGTGTATTTAGAGGGGAAGTTGGTTAGGATGATATCTATGAGGGTGCCCGTGTTTAAGGCTTTGGGGAGGTACCTGGTAGGTTCATTGATAATTTGTGTGAGATTGAGGGCATCAAGTTTAGATTGTAGGATGGCTGGGGTGTTAAGCATGTTCCAGTTTAGGTCGCCTAGCAGCACGAGCTCTGAAGATAGATGGGGGGCAATCAGTTCACATATGGTGTCCAGAGCACAGCTGGGGGCAGAGGGTGGTCTATAGCAGGCGGCAACGGTGAGAGACTTGTTTTTAGAAAGGTGGATTTTTAAAAGTAGAAGTTCAAATTGTTTGGGTACAGACCTGGATAGTAGGACAGAACTCTGCAGGCTATCTTTGCAGTAAATTGCAACACCGCCCCCTTTGGCAGTTCTATCTTGTCTGAAAATGTTGTAGTTTGGAATTAAAATGTCTGAATTTTTGGTGGTCTTCCTAAGCCAGGATTCAGACACAGCTAGAACATCCGGGTTGGCAGAGTGTGCTAAAGCAGTGAATAGAACAAACTTAGGGAGGAGGCTTCTAATGTTAACATGCATGAAACCAAGGCTATTACGGTTACAGAAGTCGTCAAAAGAGAGCGCCTGGGGAATAGGAGTGGAGCTAGGCACTGCAGGGCCTGGATTCACCTCTACATCGCCAGAGGAACATAGGAGGAGTAGAATAAGGGTACGACTAAAAGCAATAAGAATTGGTCGTCTAGAACGTCTGGAACAGAGAGTAAAAGGAGGTTTCTGGGGGCGATAAAATAGCATCAAGGTATAATGTACAGACAAAGGTAAGGTAGGATGTGAATACAGTGGAGGTAAACCTAGGTATTGAGTGATGAAGAGAGAGATATTGTCTCTAGAAACATCATTGAAACCAGGAGATGTCATTGCATGTGTGGGTGGTGGAACTATTAGGTTGGATAAGGTATAGTGAGCAGGACTAGAGGCTCTACAGTGAAATAAGCCAATAAACACTAACCAGAATATTACTCATCTCTGTTGTTCTGCACCTGACTCCTCTGCACCAGCTACACCCAGACCTATTACAATGGAATTCAATCAACGGAAATTGAATGATGAAACTGCACAACCGAAAAATTTCCACACAAGCTGTCAGAAACCATCGAAGGGAAGCTCATCTGCATGCTATTTTCCTCAGCAGGGTCTTGACCTGACTGCAGTTCGACGTCGTAACAGACTTCAGTGGGCAAATGCTCACCTTCAATGTCCACTGGTATGCTGGAGAAGTGTGCTCTTCACGAATGAATGTTTCAACTCTACCGGGCAGATGGCAGACAGTGTGTATGGCGTTGTGTGGGCAAGCGGATTGCTTATGCCAACGTTGTGAACAGAGTGCCCCATGGTGGTGGTGCGGTTATGGTATGGGCAGGCATAAGCTATGGACAACGAACACAATTGCATTTTATCAATGGCAATTTGAATGAACAATGATACCGTGACGAGATCCTGAGGCCCATTGTTGAGCCATTCATCCACCGCCATCACCTCATGTTTCAGCATGATAATGCACTTCCCCACATTGCAAGGATCTATACACAATTCCTGGAAGCTAAAAATGTTCTTCCATGGCCTGCATACTCACCAGACGTGGTCGACGTGTATGACGGAGTGTTCCAGTTCCTGCCAATATCCAGTATCTTTGCACAGCCATTGAAGAGGAGTGGGACAACAGTCCACAGGCCACAATCAACCGCCTGATCAACTCTATGCGAAGGAGATGTGTCACGCTTGTCACGTTCGTTGAAATGAGCGGACCAAGGTGCAGAGTGGTAGGCGTACATTTTTATTTTATTTAAATGACAGTGAAAAAACAACTAAATCCAAAATGAACGTGAAGCTACATGCAGTGCAGAAAGCAACTACACACAAACAAGATCCCAATCTAAGGTGGGAAAAAGGGCTGCCTAAGTATGATCCCCAATCAGAGACAACGATAAACAGCTGCCTCTGATTGGGAACCATACTAGGCCAACAAAAATACAGAAACATAGATTTTCCCACCCAAATCACACCTTGACCTAACCAAATAGAGAATAAAAAAGGCTCTCTAAGGTCAGGGCGTGACAACGCTGCATGAGGCAAATGGTGGTTACACCAGATACCGACTGGCTTTGTGATTCAAGCCCCTACCTTTTTTTAAAGGTATCTGTGAGCAAAAGATGCATATCTGTGTTCCCAGTCATGTTAAATCCATAGACAAGGGCCTAATGAATTTATTTAAATTGACTGAATTCGTTATATGAACTGTAACTCAGTAAAATCTTTGAAATTGTTGCATGTTGCGTTTAATTTTTCTTCAGTATAAATGGATAGACAATGTATTCCATTGAGACCATTTCAGCCATTACCGGGGTGTGTTTAACAGGTCATTACAAACATTTCCGCGGTCATAATGTTAACGGGAAAAAATGACAGGCACAAGAAAGAGCATGAAAGAGTCCCAGGAGTAAAATGAAAGCAATCAATCCAGCGAGATTTAAGTGACAAGTGGATTTTGCACCCCTCAAACACAGGAAATAGATGGCTGAAAAAAATACTGACTCAGGCGGGCGGGGCATGCACGTTGCCAATATGGGCCCCACTTTAACATTAAAACCCTCTTACGCACATACACACATGTTCACACACACACACACACACTTTTTCTCATTCTTTCTTTCTCCCCTCTTTTTTTCTCTCTCTCTTCTTTAAGTCTATTCTCCATGATCTGAGTGGGTGTTACAGTCCACTATTCACCTCCCTACCTCTCCCCCTCTCCTCTCTTCCCCTCTCCTTTCCACTCCTCCTTCTCTCCACCTCTCCTCTCCCCTGGTGTGAGGGGTAAAAGAGAGGTGCCATTGAAGCTGAGCTATGTTTGATTAACAAGGTTCATCTCTCTCTGTTTCCCTTTTCCCTCACTCTGAAAATATAGTGTGTGTATGCGTGCGCGTGTGCGTGTGTGTGCGTGTGTGTGTGCATGAAAATGTAAAAAGAAGAACACTAGAAGTAAGCATACTATATACAGGGTCAGTTCCAATACCATATTTACAATGTGCAGGGCTACTGGAGTGATAAAGGTAGATATGTACAGGGGTAAGGTGACCAGGCATCAGGATATATGATAAACAGAGTAGCAGCAGTGTATAGGATGATTTTATGTGAGCTTGTGGGGGTGTGTGTAGAGTCTGTATAAATGTGTGTGCATGTTATGTGTGTGTGAGAAAATGAAGTGAATGTGTGTGTGTGTGTGTGTGTGTGCGTGTAGAGTCCTGTGAGTGTGGATAGAGTGCAAAAATATAAATAAAATACAAGGGTCAACTCAGATAGTCTGTGGAGACATTTTGTTAGCTATTTAGCAATCTTATGTCTCGGGGATAGAATCCGTTCAAGAGCCTGTTGGTGTCATACTTGATGCACCGATACCGCTTGCCTTGCGGAAGCAGAGAGAACAGTCTATGGTTTGGGTGGCTGGAGTCTTTAACGATTTTCCAGGCCTTCCTTTCACACTGCCAGATATAGAGGTCCTGGATGGGAGGGAGCTCAGCCCCAGTGATGCAGCGCCATGCGATTGAGGGCGGTGCTGTTGCCATACCAAGCAGTGATGCAGCCAGTCAAGATGCTCTCAATGGTGCAGCTGTAGAACCTTTTGAGGATTTGACGGCAAATACCCAAACTTTTCGGCATCCCGAGGGGCAAGAGGCACTGTCGAGCCTTCTTCACGACTGTGCGTGTGGGTCATTTTAAGTCCTTAGTGATTTGAACACAGAGGAACTTGAAGCTCTTTATCCACTCCAGTGCAGCCCCGACAGACAATGTAGGAAAAACAGAGGAGAGGGAGGGAAGGAGGGAGAGAGAGCGAGAGAGAGAGGGAATGGGAGTACGAGAGAGAGAGAGAGAGAGAGAGAGAGAGAGAGAGAGAGAGAGAGAGAGAGAGAGAGAGAGGTAATTCTGTTTTTATTATTTTGTTTCATGAAAGTCTGAGACCACCACACTCAGGGTATCACACCAACATGTATGTGTGGAAAGTGGAAGGAGGGAGTTTTGTGTCTGTGTGTGACTAACACTATCTAAGATTTTAACTTTACCTTTGATGACACCTTGTGATTCAAAGGCATCAGAGCCCACTTCTGCCTCACCTCTAACCTGTCCCCCTTTTCTCTCTCCCACTCTTTCCACATGGTTACCCCTTTACTCCCAGTCAGAAAACAGAGAAGGCTGACTGCTTCACTGGCTGTCAGTGGAGGAGAGGAGAGCAGGGCAACATGTACTGACTGAAACAGCAAGTAGGCAGAGTGTGAAATCCCAGACTAGACTAGAAGAATGGGTTTCACTGGAGCCCAGACTCAGGTGTCAGGTCTGGAAGCTGCTGTCACAAGCTGGAGAAACCAACAACCACTGGTAGTTAATGATATCATTGAGGTAAAAGTGACTAAAGTAATTCCCATGTTTGAGTCAAACTCCAAAGGGTTCTGCAGTGTGCACGCACCCAGCACAATCAGAACAATAACATGCCAGTTCCCCGACCCTCCGTTCCACCAGTAGGGAGAGGACAGGAGCTTCAGACCCAACATCAAACAGACGAGAGAAAAATGGTTCTGGCTGCCTCCTGACACACACACACACACACACACACAAACACACACACTCTGGCTAGGAGGGAACGCCTGGGCGTTCTAGAAACAAAATACACCAAAATACATATTAGAATCCAGTCTATATTTTTGTACGGTTGGAAATGATCCAGAATAATCAAGGTCCCGGAGCAGCCCTGGGATGAAAGCATGTCAAACGATGAGCTGTGATATGCCTGGTAGTTTAGTGGTGATGTGTAGTGGTGACGTGTAGTTGTGACGTGTAGTGGTGATGTGTAGTGGGGGCTGAGACTGAGCCACTCTGGAAACACACATCGACACATCAATGCAATCTCTCATTTGCAAAAAACACTTTCATGATGGAGGTTCAGAGACATCGAGATGACAGGGAAGGAGAGATGGATGGAGAGGGGGAATGCTGGAAGAGATAGAAATAGAGGGACAATGTTTAGAGAGTAAGGGAATGGCAGAGAGAAAGGGAGAGAGATAGAGACAGACAGCATTCTGTCCCACATATGCCCCCCTAGGCACAACTACGGCAACATAACCAACAAAAACAGGTCACAACTCCTGCAGCTCTGCCGCATGCTGGGTACGTACATAGTCATTGGTAGGCTTCAAGGGGACTCCTATGGTAGGTAAATCTATAGCTCATCTATTGGCAGTAGTACTGTAGACTACTTTATCACTGACCTCAACCCAGAGTCTCTCAGAGAGTTCACAGTCAGCCCACTGACACCCTTATCAGATCACAGCAAAATCACAGTCTATTGGAACAGAGGAAAACTCAATCATGAGGCATCAAATCACAAGGAAAACCTACCCAAAAACTATTAGGCAACAACAAATTCAATCCCTTTTAGACAACTTCCTGGACAAATCTTGTAACAGTGAAAGTGTAATCTTGCCAGTAGAAAATCTAAACAGTATATTTGACCTCTTAGCTTCCCTATCAAATCTAAAACTTTCAAACAGAAAACCGCAGAAAATTAAGAACAATGACAAATGTTTGATGAGGAATGCAATTGAGAAACTTATCTAACCAAAAACATAGAGACCCAGAAAACCAGTCTACGCCTTCACTATGGTGAATCACTAAAATAATACAGAAATACACTGCTCAAAAAAATAAAGGGAACACTAAAATAACACATCCTAGATCTGAATGAATGAAATATTTTTAGTAAATACTTTTTTCTTTACATAGTTGAATGTGCTGACAACAAAACCACACTAAAAGGCTGATCCAACACTGATGTAATGTCCTTAAAACAAGTCAACATGAGGCTCAGTAGTGTGTGTGGCCTCCATGTGCCTGTATGACCTCCCTACAACACCTGGGCATGCTCCTGAGGTGGTGGATGGTTCCTGAGGGATCTCCTCCCAGACCTGGATTAAAGCAAACTCTAGACAAACAACAACACAAAGAGTTATCTATCCAAAACAGAGATGTACAGTGCCTTGCGAAAGTATTCGGCCCCCTTGAACTTTGCGTCCTTTTGCCACATTTCAGGCTTCAAACATTTTGTGAAGAATCAACAACAAGTGGGACACAATCATGAAGTGGAATGACATTTATTGGATATTTCAAACTTTTTTAACAAATCAAAAACTGAAAAATTGGGCGTGCAAAATTATTCAGCCCCCTTAAGTTAATACTTTGTAGCGCCACTTTTTGCTGTGATTACAGCTGTAAGCCGCTTGGGGTATGTCTCTATCAGTTTTGCACATCGAGAGACTGAAATGTTTTCACATTCCTCCTTGCAAAACAGCTCGAGCTCAGTGAGGTTGGATGGAGAGCATTTGTGAACAGCAGTTTTCAGTTCTTTCCACAGATTCTCGATTGGATTCAGGTCTGGACTTTGACTTGGCCATTCTAACACCTGGATATGTTTATTTTTGAACCATTCCATTGTAGATTTTGCTTTATGTTTTGGATCATTGTCTTGTTGGAAGACAAATCTCCGTCCCAGTCTCAGGTCTTTTGCAGACTCCATCAGGTTTTCTTCCAGAATGGTCCTGTATTTGGCTCCATCCATCTTCCCATCAATTTTAACCATCTTCCCTGTCCCTGCTGAAGAAAAGCAGGCCCAAACCATGATGCTGCCACCACCATGTTTGACACTGGGGATGGTGTGTTCAGCTGTGTTGCTTTTACGCCAAACATAACGTTTTGCATTGTTGCCAAAAAGTTCAATTTTGGTTTCATCTGACCAGAGCACCTTCTTCCACATGTTTGGTGTGTCTCCCAGGTGGCTTGTGGCAAACTTTAAACAACACTTTTTATGGATATCTTTAAGAAATGGCTTTCTTCTTGCCACTCTTCCATAAAGGCCAGATTTGTGCAATATACGACTGATTGTTGTCCTATGGACAGAGTCTCCCACCTCAGCTGTAGATCTCTGCAGTTCATCCAGAGTGATCAGTCTTCTCCTTGTATGAGCTGAAAGTTTAGAGGGACGGCCAGGTCTTGGTAGATTTGCAGGTGCATTTATACGGAGACTTGATTACACACAGGTGGATTGTATTTATCATCATTAGTCATTTAGGTCAACATTGGATCATTCAGAGATCCTCACTGAACTTCTGGAGAGAGTTTGCTGCACTGAAAGTAAAGGGGCTGAATAATTTTGCACGCCCAATTTTTCAGTTTTTGATTTGTTAAAAAAGTTTGAAATATCCAATGAATGTCGTTCCACTTCATGATTGTGTCCCACTTGTTGTTGATTCTTCACAAAAAAATACAGTTTTATATCTTTATGTTTGAAGCCTGAAATGTGGCAAAAGGTCGCAAAGTTCAAGGGGGCCAAATACTTTCGCAAGGCACTGTATTTAAAAAGCATATTGAAGTTAGAAGCAATAGGATTTGAAGCAATAGCTATTTCAGCATTGTTTCGCGCTGCTATGAAACAAGCATGGGGACTGGTCTTGATAAATCAATGACATTTTTATTTTCACTGAATCTCCGTTTGGGTATTGGTTACACTACAATTACGGTGTGGAAATGGTATGCCCCTTAGATATTAATTTTGAATCCTCCAATCCTCTTATGCTCTTAGTACTGTAGCCTACTCCCGACCATCACGTTGTACAGCGCTATATTTTCCCGAATTCATCCTGATGAAAACCCTGAGGGTTTTGTTTTTTGTTTTGCCTTGGAATAGAAACACCATAATATTAATCAAATTAATTAAGCTACATTTCTTAAAAATCAATCCCATATATTATGTTCTTACCAAAAAGGTTTTATAGTCTCTAGTAATGCCAATATTGAAGACTATCAAACGCTTCTCCAAGATGCCCTGTGGTGGTCAAATTTGCACTAACTTGCAGTGAGCATAGCCTTACTATTGAGAAAGGCAGACCGTAGGCAGACCTGGCTCTCAAAAGACAGGCACTGTACACACTGCCCACAAAATGAGGTGGAAACTGAGCTGCACTTTCTAACCTCCTTCCAAATGTATGAGACACATATGTCCCTCAGATTACACAACTCAACAAAGAATTAGATTTCTTTTATTTATATAAACTCATATATCTATTGGGTGAAATACTAAAGTCTGCCATTACAGCAGCAAGGTCTGTGACCTGTTGCCACAAGAAAATGGCAACCAGTGAAGAACAAACACCATTGTAAATACAACCTATATTTACGTTTATTTATTTTCCCTTTTGTACTATTTGCACATCGTTATAACACTGTATATATACATAATATGACATTTGAAATATCTTTATTCTTTTGGAACTTTAGGGATTGTAATGTTTACTGTCAATTTTTATTGTTTATTTAACTTTTGTTTATTTTGTACCTCACTTGTTTTGGCAATGTAAACATATGTTTCCCATGCCAGTAAAGCCCTTCAATTGAATTGAATTGAATTGATATTGGTTCAGAGACAGAGAGAGGGAATGACAGGAGGGTGGAAGAGAGAAAAGTAGAATGGGCAGCATGTGACAGAGTGAGACAGTAGAGGGTTATGCCTCAGTAAAGAGGGACAGTTAAAAGAGAGAGAAAGAGAGGAAAGCAGAAGATGAGAGGGACAGAAAGAGAGAGGGAGTGATTGAAAGAGAGGGATGTGAGGGATGTGAGTATGATGGTCCCTGTGCTGTTCTACTTCCTCCATATTGACTACCTTAAAAACGAGCAGAGAGGGCACTTCCAAGACCCATTCTAATTAAACCAAATGAGTGTGTGAGACAGAATATAGCTCTGAATATTCCCCTTGTACACCTCACCTCCTCTCTTCACCCCTCTCATCCACTCCTCTCCACATCTCTTCTTTAATCTCTTCCCTCCTCCTCTCTCCACTTGTCCTCTTTCCTCTCCTCCTCTCTCCTTTCCTCTTCTCTCCTCTCCCTTCCTTTCCTCTCCTCATCTCCTCTCCTGTTTTGCTCTAACGATACCTAGTGTAGCAGAGCCTAATCTAAGGTGGTCTTTTCTACTTGTGTAGGCAGTGCCAGTCACAACAGCTTGGCGTTGTGTTCAGGTGGGCATTAGATCTGAAATGGCCAGTGAAATCTAGGTCTGCCCTCAGAGACTGAGGGTGAAGAGAAGCCTACAGGGAATCAGCAGGTCTGATTAAAGCACGGAACTCTGATACAGCCATGAGTGACAGGGCTCTCCACCATTTCAGCGCTGGCGGCTCAGGGAGCACAGAGGAAGCGGTAGGAAGAGAAAGGGGATGGGTTGCAGTGAGTGTTTATCTCTTATTCTCTTCCCCTCTTCCTTTCATTTCATCCTTTCACAGGTTGCAATTGTTTACAATATTTTACATATTTAACACTCTCAAATTAGGGGACTTTTTTCAAGTGACACTCCTATATGACACTTTAGTAGAAGGATAATGTGTGGAGATTGGCTGGGAGAGCTGTCACTCACTGGAAGGCTGGAGGGGCGGTCCTGCGAGATCAGACCCATGTCCTCTTGGTTGGCCTTCCCAGAATTCCCTGGGGCTTGCTGCTGACTCCTGCCTCCGTAACTCTCCCGAGGAGCCTCCTGGAGAGAGGGAGAGAGAGAGAGAAAGAGAGAGAGAGGGAGAGAGCGGGATAGCAATAGAGAGCGAGAGAAGGCAGAGAGAGATAACGAGAGAGAGAGAATGAATGAAAGAGAGAATGAGAGAATGAAATAAAGAAAGAGAAAGAGCGAGAATGAATTAGAGAGAGACAATGGAGAGAGAGAGAGAATGAGAGAGAAAGAATGAAAGAAAGAGAAAGCGGGAGAATGAATGAGAGAGCGAAAGATAGAGAGAAAGAGAGACAGAGTGAGAGACAGAGAGACAGAGAGAATGGGAGAGTGTAGACAGATAGATTCTTTAAAAGGGTTTTACAGTAAATGACATCATGCATTACAGTGTGTCTCTTGGGGGGGCAGGACAGGGGGTCTGATGAATGAAGCACAGCTCTTACAGCTCTAACAGCACATGATGAATTAAAGTGAGCTAGCCTCCCTCCCTCCATGTTTTGACTAGCTGTAAAGGAGGCATGAACGCCTGTCTCGCTCTGAAACCTCAGGTACAGTGTGTGTGTGGGGTAAACAGGTAGAGTAGAGCTGAGTGTCCCTCAGTCAGACAGTAGTCCAGATAGATAGAAGGCAATATGGGACAGTAATACCAGATGGTAATTAGGTTCTAATTGATTGCTGCTAGATTTTTTTTAACCTTTATTTAACTAGGCATGGCAGTTAAGAACATATTCTTATTTTCAATGACGGCCTAGGAACAGTGGGTTAACTGCCTGTTCAGGGGTAGAACGACAGATTTGTACCTTGTCAGCTCTGGGATTTGAACTTGCAACCTTTTGTTTACTAGTTCAACACTCTAACCACTAGGCTACCCTGCTTAGCATAGGAGACAAGTCTATCAATACTACAGCAGCACATCCAAACACACAAACACTCATACACACTCACAAAGACACAAAGTAACCCAATACTTGACAATAAACTCCCTACAGGTGGACACAAGTGTAGGTGAATATATTGTTATTGAAACACTCACCATAACAAAAGATCCCATCAACAGCAGTCTTTCCACCTAATCTGATATCTTGAAAAACACACTTTCATCCTTGCTCCTAAGTTGTTTTCTCTCTACTATAATCAAAACCAGATTTAAGTCTGTAAACCAATTTTCTTTCCAGAGATAAAAATGTATTTTTCTCATTGACTCCCTTTCATTGAGTAGTCAGCTCATCCTACATGGTGTTCAGCGATCAGACAGACACCAGGACAATGGAAGCATCCGTTTAGAGGATTATATCTCTCTACTGGTTACACGATCACTGATACCACAAACACAGAACAACCTCCATTCTAAACATCTCAGAGAGAGAACTAACACAGAACAACCTCCATTCTAAACATCTCAGAGAGAGAACTAACACAGAACAACCTCCATTCTAAACATCTCAGAGAGAGAACTAACACAGAACAACCTCCATTCTAAACATCTCAGAGAGAGAACTAACACAGAACAACCTCCATTCTAAACATATCAGAGAGAGAACAAACACAGAACAACCTACATTCTAAACATCTCAGAGAAAGAACTAACACAGAACAACCTCCATTCTAAACATCTCAGAGAGAGAACTAACACAGAACAACCTCCATTACAACAGCAATGTGGAGGTGATGGTGACTATTGCGGATTTGACCGTGGACCGAGACAAATAGACATGGTTCTATATTTAGTACTATGGTGGTGAAGACTGTATCCTCCCTGAACGCTATGCAGGCCTGTGTTGATCTACCAGGGTACAATCTACTCTACACTGGCACCATGCCAACCTGCTGCCTTTATTACATTCTACTGTAGATCAGTGAAGTCTTTCATTTAGTACAGCACCACTTACACAAATACACACACATCACTTCTCCTAACACAAATACACACACATCACTTCTCCTTCCACAAATACACACACATCACTTCTCCTTACACAAATACACACACATCGCTTCTCCTTACACAAATACACACACATCGCTTCTCCTTACACAAATACACACACATCGCTTCTCCTTACACAAATACACACACATCGCTTCTCCTTACACAAATACACACACATCGCTTCTCCTTACACAAATACACACACATCGCTTCTCCTTACACAAATACACACACATCACTTCTCCTTACACAAATACACACACATCACTTCTCCTTACACAAATACACACACATCACTTCTCCTTACACAAATACACACACATCACTTCTCCTTACACAAATACACACACATCACTTCTCCTTACACAAATACACACACATCGCTTCCCTTCCACAAATATACATCACCTTCTCTCTATAAAAACACACAGCAATTTTCCTTACAAAAATATATAGCACTTCCTAAGGTAAATAAAGTAGAAAGGGGGGAGAAAGGAAGTGTCTAATGCACACATCCTGAGACTTGGCTGGCCACACACCACTCACCACTCCACACACCACTCACCACTCCCCTCACCACTCCCCTCACCACTCACCACTCCACTCACCACTCCACTCACCACTCACTACCCCACTCACCACTCCACTCACCACTCCCCTCACCACTCACCACTCCACTCACCACTCCACTCACCACTCCACTCGCTCACCACTCACCACTCACACTCACCACTCCACTCACCACTCTCCTCACCACTCCACTCACCACTACACTCACCACTTCACTCACCACTTCACTCACCACGCCACTCACCACTCCACTCACCACTCACCACTCCACTCACCACTCCACTCACCACTCCACTCACCCCTCCCCTCACCACTCACCACTCACCACTCCCCTCACCACTCACCACTCACCACTCCACTCACCACTCCACTCCACTCGCTCACCACCACCACTCACCACTCACACTCACCACTCCACTCACACTCACCACTCCACTCACCACTCCCCTCACCACTCCACTCACCACTCCACTCACAACTCACCACTCCACTCACCACCCCACTCACTACTCTCTCACCACTCACCACCCCATTCACCACTCCCTCACCACTCCACTCACCACTCACCACTCACCACTTCACTCACCACCCCACTCACCACTAACCACTCCACTCACCACTCCTCTCAACACTCACCCCCCTCTCACCACTCCACTCACCACTCATCACTCCACTCACCACTCCACTCGATACTCCCTTACCACTCACCACTCCACTCACCACTTCACTCACCACTCCACTCACCCCACTCACCACTCCCTCACCACCCCACTCACCACTCCCTCACCACTCCACTCACCACTCCCCTCACCACTACACTCACCTATCCACTCACCACTCCACTCACCACTCACCACCCCACTCACCACTCCACTCACCACTCCTTCACCACTCCACTCACCACCCCACTCCCCACCCACCACCCGACTCACCACTCACCACTGACCACCACTAGAGTACATAAACACTGACAGATACAGACACAGGCACACACGCATCAGTACACTAACTCCTATTGAAAACAGGGCCGACACAGCAAAGTAAAATATTTACTCAGGCAGAAGTGTGTGTGTGTGTGTGTGTGTGTGTGTGTGTGTGTGTGTGTGTGTGTGTGTGTGTGTGTGTGTGTGTGTGTGTGTGTGTTTGATGTACATTTACTGGAAGGAAATGCTGAGACAGCTGAGTCATAGTAATGTTAACCTAGTGCAACTGTTCATCCTGTCATCATCACCTACTTTCACTATAGCGAGAGAGAGAGAGAGAGAGAGAGAGAGAGAGAGAGAGAGAGAGAGAGAGAGAGAGAGAGAGAGAGAGAGAGAGAGAGAGAGAGAGAGAGAGATGATCAACTAGGTTCACCCAGCCACATAATAATACAAACAGGCACAAACGACCTGAAAACACAGCAGGAAAGGGTGGCTACAGCACTCAAGGGATTGATTGAAAAAGCTTATTCTACTTTCCCCAACGCACGAGTGGTTATCTCCACCCTGCTACCACAAAAATACTTTCACTCTGCTACCATACAAGTATTTCTCGTGACTGTGCCTCAAAACCGAATGTTTACCTGGTCAAACACTCCACCCTGGACTTGAACAGTCTTTACGACCAGGTCCACCGATACAAGGCAGCAGTGCCCTCCTTTGCCCGGACATCACCATCAAACACAGCCCCAACACAACACACAGGAGCTACAGATCAATAGACACCCTGCCCAGACCAGCAAGACACCCTGCCCAGACCAGCAAGACACTCTCCCAGACCTGCAAGACCCCCCCCCTCAAGCCACATCCCCACCCCAATCAATCAACACCCCACCTCAAGTCAACCATGCCCACACCCCATTTAGGCCCCCTCAGATCAGACCTATGCCCCTCCTGCCCACCCCATGCCCCCCACTCCCGCAAAGAGAGCCTCGACATGAAAGTCACACATATGCCCAGGCCGTGAGCAGGCAAACAGGCCCAACCCCCACTCTTACACTAGCCCAAGCCAATGACATGTGCCAAACCACACAACTAACACCATTGGACACTTTACTGAACACAAAGCTTTTACTATATCCAAGGCCTGAGGTCATCTGCCTTTGGCCTAAAGAGCAGGAACCTGGACTTCAGAATTACAGAACTTCTCATCCTACAATAAACATGGTATAGAGGAGATGAACCCACTGGTTGCCCTCTAGAGAGAGCTGGTAGTCCCATCTACCAAACTATCATTCGTGAAACAGGGAAGGGACTCGGGGGGAAATTCTAATTTGGTTTAGAACAGACATAACTCACTATATTAAACTAATCAAAACAGGAACATTTTACATTTGGCTAGAAATTCAAAAGGAAATGATCTTAACAGAGAAAAATGTCCTCCTGTGTGCTACCTATATCCCCCCATTAGAATCTCCATACTTTAATGAAGACAACTTCTCCATCCTGGAGGAGAAATCAATCATTTTCAGGCCCAGGAACATGTACTAATCTGTGGTGACCCAAATGCCAGAAAAGGACAAAAACCTGACACCCTCAGCACATAGGGGGACAAACACCTGCCTGGAGGTGACAGCATTCCATCCCCCATTTGCCCCCCTAGGCACAACTACAACAACATAACCAACAAAAACGAGTCACAACTCCTGCTGCTCTGTCGCACGCTGGGTATGTACATAGTCAATGGTAGGCTTCGGGGGGACTCCTATGGTAGATACACCTATAGCTCATTTCTTGGCACTAGTATTATAGACTACTTTATCACTGACCTCAACCCAGTGTCTCTCAGAGCATTCACAGTCAGCCCACTGACACCCCTATCAGATCACAGAAAAATCACAGTCTACTTGAACAGAGCAATACTGAATCATGAGGCATCAAAGCCAAAATAACTGAATAATATTAAGAAATGCTATAGATGGAAGGAAAGTAGTGTGGCAACTTACCAAAAAACAATCAGGCAACAAAAAATGAAATCCCTTTAGACAACATCCTGGATAAAACTTGCCAGTAGAAAATCTAAACAGTATATTTGACCTCTCAGCTTCCCTATCAAATCTAAAAATTTCAAACAGAAAACTGAAGAAAATTAACAACAATGACAAATGTGACCCGATTCAGTAAACTAGGTGTTTGTCGCAAGTCACAACTTCACAGGAGTGCCGTTTGAAAGTAAAAAATGTTTTAGATCAAAATGCGTTTTTGGCAGAAATGCCTTTCTCGAACATGTGAACTTTCATGAGCCTTAATAACATACTTGTATGCCATCTGTAAATACGAATACAATTGTTAAATTACGATCCTTGTTGGTTAAGCCATAAAAAAAGTCAGCAACCTTCCCACTAGCCATGATTGGCTGAGATAATGAGTGGGCTGGGCATGCCGAGAGAGGAGTTCGGATTGGTCTGCCATATAGATGGCTTTTGTCTTTTTGAGCTGGTCAGTCTGTGTTGGTAGTCCTGTCGAACGCGGCTTTTTAAAAAATGTTTTGTGTAGTGGAGCTGCATAAGGTAAGTATTGCGCTCCACCCCTGTGAAGGATCAAGTTCAGTGATCAAGAAATCAGTGGAATTAGAGTATGATAGCTAAAGAGATGGAGAAAACACCTGTCTCCAGATTACATCATCAAACTAACGGCAACTGTTGCATGGCATCCATGACAGGAAGACGCGTCCATCATGCATGATGATGTATACAGGTAAGATAGTCTAGAGTTAGCTAGCTACATTTTCAGATATTACACGTTTTTAATTTTGACAGAAAGTGGTTTCATTTCAAGCTAAAATGTACTGTTAGCTAGCTAGCTAACATTAGCTGGCTGGCTCCCTAGCTGATGTTGTTATTCATATCCGAGAGCTGTTTGCTTTGCTAGTTAGAGCCTAATGTTAGCTAGCTAACATTGAACCTGGTTGGTTTGCTCCCAGCATATTCATGCAGTGTGGTAACGACATGATTTGGCACTATGTTCATTGTTGTTTAACTAGCTAAGGTTAGCTGGCTGGCTCGTTAGCTAACGTTATGTGATGTATGATTTTACACATTGTTTACCTAGCTAAGTTCATTGTTTACCTAGCTAACTAGCTGCATGTCTTAAGCTAAAGTGTACTGTTAGCTAGCTAGCTAACATTAGCTGGCTGGCTCCCTAGCTGATGTTGTTATTCGTATCCCAGAGCTGTTTGCTTTGCTAGTTGCAGCCTAATGTTAGCTAGCTAACATTGAACCTGGATGGTTAGCTCCCAGCATAGTCATGCATTGTAGTAATGACATGATTTGGCACTATGTTCATTGTTGTTTAGCTAGATAAAGTTAGCTGGCTGGCTCGTTAGATAACATTACGCGACGTGTAATTTTACACGTTGTCTTAATGTCTTAAGCTAAAGTGAATATGGCAGGTGTCAGTAAACTGCAAAGAAGCATAATTAAATTGTTGCCATCAGAGCTGGTTAGGCTGTTTTCATGTCATCCAGAGGTAAACAAATCATTGGCCAGAGCATCAAGTCTGTGCTCTAAACACTCCGAGGGTGAAACAAGATGGGTGGGGCTAAAGCTTAAGAGGGTGTGAAAGATGCTGAATGGGTGTAGACAAAGAAGAGCTCTTCACTAGATACCAAAACATTCAAAGGCCATTTTCTCAAAAGTGAGTTTACAAGTTTACAATAATTACTTTCCCATTGTTCCTCAACAATGCAGTATGATATACCATTTTGTAGCTCTTAGTCTCTACTTTTATCCAATGTAAAAAACACAATTACAAATGTTGCTACATAAGACCAAATCTAGGTGGTGAGTCACAAATGGTTTGATGAAGAATGCAAAACCTAAGAAAGAAATTGAGAAAATTATCCAACCAAAAACATAGAGACCCAGAAAACCTCTATGCCTTCACTAAGGTGAATCACTAAAACAATACAGAAATACACTATGGAAAAAGAAGGAACAGCTCAATGTAATTGAAGAACCCATAGACTAACCACTTGTGAGGAAATTGTAAAACTCTAAACAATCAACAACACGAGGAGTTATCTATCCAAAACAGAGATGTATGGGTAAACCACTTATCTAGTCTTTTTGGCCCTATAACAAAGAACAAACAACAAAAACATATACATTATAAAATACAAATCTTAGAATCAACTATTACAGACTACCAGAACCCACTGGATTCTCCAATTACATTTAATGAACTACAGGACAAAATGCAAACCCTCCAACCCAAAAAGGCCTGTGGTGTTGATGGTATCCTCAATGAAATGCTAAAATATACAGACAACAAATTCCAACTGGCTACACTAAAACTCTTTAACATTATCCTCTGGCATATTCCCCAATATTTGGGACCAAGGTCTGATCACCCTAATCCACAAAAGTGGAGACAGATTTGATCCCAATAACTACCGTGGGATATGCGTCAACAGCAGCCTTGGGAAAATCCTCTGCATTATCATTAACAGCAGACTCGTACATTTCCTCAGTGAAAACAATGTACTGAGCAAATGTCAAAGGCAAACTCTTCTCATGCGTTGTTGATTTCAAAAAAGCTTTTGACTCAATTTGGCATGAGAGTCTGCTACACAAATTGATGGAAAGTGGTGTTGGGGGACAAACATACAACATTATAAAATCCATGTACATAAACAACAAGTGTGCAGTTAAAAATGTCAGCTTAAGCCCCACCCTCTTCAACATATATATCAACGAATTGGCGACGGCACTAGAACTGTCTGCAGCACCCGGTCTCACCCTACTTGAATCTGAAGTCAAATGTTTACTGTTTGCTGATGATCTGGTGCTTCTGTCCTCAACCAAGGAGGGCCTACAGCAGCACCTAGATCTTCTGCACAGATTCAGTCAGACCTGGACAGTAAATCTCAGTAAGACAAAAATAATGGTGTTCCAAAAAAGGTCCAGTTGCCAGGACCACAAATACAACTTCTGCATGCAAAATTCTGCAAAAACATCCTCTGTGTACAAATTACAGGGCCAAATAATGCATGCAGAGCAGAATTACGCCGATACCCGCTAATTATCAAAATCCAGAAAAGAACCGTTCAATTCTACAACCTCCTAAAAGGAAGCGATTCCCAAACCTTCCATAACAAACCCATCACCTACAGAGAGATGAACCTGGAGAAGAGTCTTCTAAGCAAGCTGGTGCTGGGGCTCTGTTCACAAACACAAACAGACCCCACAGAGCCCCAGGACAGCAACACAATTAGACCCAACCATATCATTAGAAATCAAAAAGATAATTACTTGACACATTGGAAAGAATGAGCAAAAAACAGAGCAAACTATAATGCTGTTTGGCCCTAAACAGAGAGTACACAGCCACAGCCTGACCACTGTGACTGACCCAAACTTAAGGAAAGCTTTGACTAGGTACAGACTCAGTGAGCATAGCTTGCTATTGAGAAACGCTGCAGTTTGGCAGACCTGGCTCTCAAGAGAAGACAGGCTGTGTGCTCACTGCCCACAAAATGAGGTGGAAACTGAGATGCACTTCCTAACCTCCTGCCTAATGTATGACCATATTAGAGAGACATATTTCCCTCAGATTACACAGACTGAGAGTGAGACAGAGGGAGAGAGAGAGTGGGAGAGAGAGCAATAGAGAGAGACAGAGGGAGAGAGAGAGATGGAGCAAGAGAGAGAATCAATGAGTACAGCCAAAGTGAGGTTAGTCTAATTTTGCTTCATGTATTTTTAGTCATTTTCTTGAAAATAGTAATTTCTGAGCTAATTTAGAAGCTATGATGAGCAGCTAGAATATCATCCACTCCTCCACACCTTACGCCTGGAGCTACACTTATTCCTGTCTTCACACACACACACACACACACACACACACACACACACACACACACACACACACACACACACACACACACACACACACACACACACACACACACACACAGTGTTTTTAACAAGGCTACATCTTAGCGTAATAGAAAAGAGGGTATTGAAGAAAAAGGATTTGAAGTACATGAGGGAATGCAGGAATCTGACTGAAATTATGTTAGACAGCCATGGGGAGTTAGGAGTTAGTATTACATATATAGACTGATAACTGGTGAGTAGGCTGTTTGTCTGGGCTTGGAGATGGATAGAAAGCATTCATAAATGAAAGATATACAGTATCTGTCAGTGGCAGGGCCCTCTCCTCTTCTCTCTCTCTTTCCTTCCATCCATCCATCCTTGCCTCCATCTCTCCTGCCTCATGACTACCAAATTAATGTTATTCCCACACCGTCACAGATGCAGATCTCCGCCAATCTGCCACTAATTCCATTAATATTCATTAAAAATTAAGCTTAATTGCGCGTCTTTAAAAAGCCCAGTGGCCCCAGCCTATCCCTGGCCCCCTGAGGACAGCTAGTTCGGATTTCCACTGGGCAACCTCCCCATGCCTGTCACCCCTTCACACAGAGAGGACAGAAAGGAGGGAGGGAGTGGGAAATGGGGAAGGAGGGGAGTGAGACTATGTTGTAAGCAGAGGAGAGAGAGAGAGAGAGAGAGAGAGAGAGAGAGAGAGAGAGAGAGAGAGAGAGAGAGAGAGAGGGAAAGAGAGAGAAAGAGGGAGAGCACAATAGGGAGAAAGATAGAAAGAACAATAGGGAGAAAGATATAACAGTGGGTGATATGGAGCGTCACCACATAGATACACACAGTACTGTCATGTACTTCACACAGAAGTTGTAGAAGAGTGATGGGAGCACCACAGAGAGACAGTGACACTTCTAACAGCCAAACTGAGTTGAATCACACTGGCCAGAGGATGGATCCTCTCATGCCTGCTTCACCTGAGCCATGTGTGTGTATGCGTGTGAGTGTGTGTGTGCGCCCGTATGTGTGCGTGTCTGCTTCTGATTGTTCTTGAGGGGGATATTTTTAGCGTTCATATTTAAAGCAGAGGATGGGAAAATCATGACGTTTATAAATACAAACGCACGTCTGTGTACACAAAGCACAGCACATCAGAGACATGACAGAGAACAGGGAACAGGGACAGACAAAGACAGGCAGGCAGCAGCAGAGAGGAGAGTAGAGTAGAGGGTGAGGAGTGGGGAGGGGAGATGCAGGCCATCCATATTCATGGTCCTGCACATCATTAGCACAGACAACAATGGCACCTCAGATTGGGATGCCATAATTGAAGCAATCAGCAAGTTGCACAATATTACAGTAGGGAGAGAGAGAGAGGAGTTGCCAGGGAGAAAATGGCAGCTCTTATTTAGGCCTGTAATGCAGAAACTAGATTCAGTATAAACTGACAGCTTGGATCAGACAGGACTGAAAGACAATGCAGCAGTCCCTCTAGAGTAGAAAGGACAACGGACTGACTGACTGCCTCACAGATTTTGGTTAATGCAAAGACTAATATGTTGCAATCCCTTTTCAAAGGATACGTGTGTGTGCATACACTACCCATATCCGACTGTTTCTGCCATTGTGTGTGAGTGCGTGCGTGTCTTGGTGCATACCTATACGCTGCAGTACTGATCCTCGCTCTACAACCATTACCCAGCCCAGTGACAGAGAGCCAGCCAGGGAGGGACCCCCCCCCCAGAGCGCTAAATACTACCCTCTACAGTGTGATTAAGACTGTTCAAACCCTTTCAAAAAACACCTCGCAATTGCATTTGAATCACAATGGTACATACAAACATAAATCAGAAAAACACCACAACGCATTCCAGACACGCAATTAGAAAGTGTCAGTCAGCACAGATGTGCAAACACACAACTAAAAACCCAATCCAACCGACAGAAGCCCTCCCCCCCTCAAAAAAAAAAATCTAACTAACCGTTTTTTCCGGCTTTCTATTTTTTTCTAAACTCATCAGGCTTAAGTGCTTGTTTCAGGCAGCCAATAGGAGCACTGTGCTGGTTACCGTGGCGATACGAAGGGACATTTAGAGGACTCTGATAAACTATGCCATTTAAAAGGTTATGACAATTAAAGCAGCTCCTGCAAATTACAGTGGCCAAACCTATACCACGGATGGGTCCCTCTTATCGCCTGGCACCCGGCTTCCTCTGCCATATGCCCTCTATTTCCACAGCCCTCCCTCCCTTCATCCCTCTCTCCCCTCCCAATCGAAGCAGCCCTTTTATTATCCAGTTAATTAACAGATTTCTCAGTTAATATTCAAATGCTGACCAATTAATGACATTGAACTTTGAATAGCCCTGCCTCTCCCGCACTCTCCCCCTTCTCTCCCTCCCTCCCTCCATCACCCCTCTCCCAGTCAGTTGTTGCCGTGGCATCCTCGGGTACACTGCGCCGTGTAGCGTGCTATCGGTGGTCGTGGGTGGCAGCGAGAGCAGGAGTAGCGGTAAAGGCGGGCAGCCAGCCAATGTGACAGTGTTTTAATTAACCTTGGAGCAGAGCAGAGCACAGCAGAGCAAAGCACAGCAGAGCAGAGCAGAGCACAGCAGAGCAAAGCACAGCAGAGCAGAGCACAGCAGAGCAGAGCAGAGCACAGCAGAGCAAAGCACAGCAGAGCAGAGCACAGCAGAGCAGAGCAAAGCACAGCAGAGCAAAGCACAGCAGAGCAGAGCAGAGCACAGCAGAGCAAAGCACAGCAGAGCAGAGCACAGCAGAGCAGAGCACAGCAGAGCAGAGCAGAGCAGAGCACAGCAGAGCAGAGCAAAGCACAGCAGAGCAGAGCACAGCAGAGCACAGCAGAGCAAAGCACAGCAGAGCACAGCAGAGCACAGCAGAGCAGAGCAAAGCACAGCACAGCAGAGCATAGCAGAGCAGAGCAGAGCAGAGCTCAGCAGAGCAAAGCACAGCAGAGCACAGCAGAGCAAAGCACAGCAGAGCACAGCACAGCAGAGCACAGCACAGCAGAGCAGAGCACCGCAGAGCAGAGCACCGCAGAGCACAGCAGAGCAGAGCAGAGCACAGCAGAGCACAGCAGAGCAGAGCACAGCAGAGCAGAGCACAGCAGAGCAGAGTACAGCACCGCAGAGCAGAGCACCGCAGAGCACAGCAGAGCAGAGCAACGCAGAGCACAGCAGAGCAGAGTGGGGCCAGCAGCAGCTCAGAGAGAAGATGGAAGTTGGAAGTAATACAGGAAACAGGAAACAGCCCTAGAGATAAGCAGTCTCACAGAGGAACAGACTGGACACTTTCATTGAAGAAATGAGGAGCAATAAAGTACACTTCTTGTTTGTGAAATCTTTGTTTGTCACTCCTCAGAAACTACAACAAATTGTCATAGATGAAGGCAGAGTTTCCCAACTGGTGGTTTTATTTGGCCCCCAAAGTTTTCTGAGCAAAAATATATAGATAAAAAATAAAAAATAAATTAATTGTTGGACATAAAAGAGTGTAAAAACACCAGGAAATCAGCTCCAAGTTACTTTTATTTAGGAAATCTGTTCCCAAGTATTCACACATCCTAATAGAGAGACACGTGATCGTCTACAAATGTTTGAAATTATAATGTTTTAGTCAAATATATCTGTTTGGGATTCTTGCGGTCAAATTATAGTCTACAAGTTATTTGTAATTTCGTTCTGGCCCCCTGACCATTCGCCCAAGAAAATTCGGCCCGCAGCTGAATCTAGTTGATGATCCCTGGCTTAAGGTGTAACCAATCGATGGCCCTGCCTGGTAACAGTGTGAACAACACCACAAATCCTCACACTGGAGTAGTCCTTTCACACTCTGCAACCTTCAGTTAGATAAAGGACCTAGATACTGTAGCAACTTGGGCATGGATGTTCCAGTCACTACAAAACACACTCCTAGCTACCTAGGAAGATAAGAGAATGGCAGCCGGAGAAGGAAAGGTGTCTGTCTATCTGCTGGGGAAGCGAGCACACACACACACACACACACACACACACACACATAAAGGGAAGAGCCTTCTTAGTGAGGGAGGCAGAGAGGAACATGTCAGAGTGTTTGGTCTTATCAAAGCAGATGTAGAGAGAATTAGACCCGTTGGTGACAGGAAGGCAGGGAGCAGGTAGAAGATGACCAGGTTAGCAACCCACCAGTCAGAGGTACTCTGCTGTTAGGAGTTCTTACAGCAATTCATGAATTACTTGAGACTATAAGAAAGACCAATGGTTTTCATTCCCCCTCATCAATTAAGGTGTATTTCTGAGATGTTTTGAAGCATCAGCTGATAGGTCAGAATCACAAAGCCAGTGAAACATTGTCCAATAAAGAGCACTTGCCCTTCAGAGGGCTATAAAATAAGGCTAATAGCCATTTTTTAATTTCCTTTATTTAACTAGGAATGTCAGTTAAGAACAAATTGTTATTTTCAATGACGGCCTATGAACAGTGGGTTAACTGCCTATTCAGGTGCAGTTCGACAGATTTTTACCTGGTCAGCTCAGGGATCCGGTCTTGCAACCTTTCGGTTCCTAGTCCTACGCTCTAACCACTAGGCTTCCTGCCTTTTCTGAAGGAACCTTGAGTTTCACAGCAAATATGATGTCAAAGAAGCTGCAATCACTCAATCAAGTGAAGGATGTCCTCTCACCTGGGCTCATGGATGTGGAGAGGAACGGCTAACCACCCTAATCACACAGGGTGGAACTTCTATCCTTTGGTAAGTAGAGGTCTTGGGAGAGGGGTCACAACCACAATGACATCCAAATCTCTCTTACAGTGTTTTCATTGATCGGCACAGAATGCTGTAAAAAGGTTGAATGGTGACCTTTCTTTATGATTGGGAGCTGAGATGAGCTCCCAATCATACAGCCACAATAACATAGGTCAGGGGGAACGAAGGTAGTACTTTCTCTATTGTAAAACAAACACACATGCTCGCACACACACTCCTTTTGTATTGGAACATTGCAGAAACCATAATCCATCTTACCTCCACCCTCCACCTTCTTAGACTACTCTACATCTTCCACTGACCTAATAATATTTTGCACCAAATCTTTAGAGCCCCAAATAGGTATGGAGTGTAATCCTGGGGCCAAGGCATGCAGGCTGTGTGCTGTAGTGGGCTGTGTGCTGAACCGACTGGGCACAGACGTCAATTCAACGTCTATTCAACGTTGGTTCAACACAATTTAATTGAAATGACGTGGAAACAGCGTTGATTTAACCAGTGTGTGAACAGTGGGTAGTAGGCTCTGCGCTGGCTAGCTCATTCAGTATTCCTCAATCCAAATAGCCCTGAGCCTGGCTGACCCACCTAACCTTGCTCCAGTCTGCAGAAAGAAAGAGAGAGAGAGAGAGAGAGAGAGAGAGAGAGAGAGAGAGAGAGAGAGAGAGAGAGAGAGAGAGAGAGAGAGAGAGAGTGCTAACCTCCCAGCCCACATTGTGAAAGACTCAGCTGGACTGTGTAATCCAAAGTTGTTTAAATGCAGCCTAACTTGTAAGAGGGGCAGAACCCACGCAATCCTCTAGTCTATTTGACTGAATGCATTCTTTCTCTGGCCATATCCTTCTGAACTCTGGTTCTGGTTCTCACTAAAATCCTGGAGCCCCCCACACTGACTCAACCCAGCATCCACATGTCCAAGCCTCCAGGGTTAACCACCGCCCCTTCCTCCATTCTCCCTTTTCAGAACTGTGGACTCACTCTCTTCCAGTATAAGTAGTATACGAAGAAAAAAACAGCCCCACCTAACTCCACACACACACACACACACACACACACACACACACACACACACACACACACACACACACACACAGAGTTCCGGCTGACAGTAAGCCCACCCCAGACCTCAAGGCCACACGGCTGACAGCATCAACGTGAGAGGCCTGGACCGAGATCTGTCTATGTGGTCCCACTGTGTGTGTGTGTGTGTGTGTGTGTGTGTGTGTGTGTGTGTGTGTGTGTGTGTGTGTGTGTGTGTGTGTGTGTGTGTGTGTGCCTGCGTGCGTGCGTGCGTGCGTGTGTATGTGTGTGTGTCTGTGTGTCTGTGTGTCTGTGTGTATGTGACTGCGTTTGCGTGTGCACAGGTAGGGGAAGCAGGAGACGCCAGAAATAGCCCTCATGATTAATCTGGACGACTCATCAGACCTGTGGGGACCGAGCCAGACTCTTGTCCGACAGTGGGAAACAATGCCAGCATTACTGAGAAGGAGGCTAATGCCTTCTCACACACACACACACACACACACACGCACACACACACACACACACACACACACACACACACACACACACACACACACACACACACACACCACAGGAGGCCTATGTGGGAGAAAAGCATTCTAGGATAGCAGTCCTTACAGAACAGAACAACGTGGCCCTTAGACACTGATCTACACAGTTTTACATTTACCCACTGACTATAAATGTTCATATTTGGGGAAAGTAAACTGATCCTAGATCTGTGCATAAGGTGAACTTCTATCCGAAGCGATGTCTTACCTGCTGAGGTGGGACGTGGGGTAGCAGGTAGGGGGGCTGTGAAGGGGGGGCGGTAGGGTTCTGCTGGGGGGGACTGAAGTAGGGTCCCGGGGTCGTTCCCTGCTGTTGCTGCTGCTGCTGGCTGTATCCTCCTATACCCTGCTGGCCATACTGGGGGGGACCCTGCTGGAATACAACCAATCATACAACAGTTAGAGTAGCTAGCACCTACCCTCTGCTGGAACCATAGATATCCTATTAAATTACTAGAGGGGCTATGGGGCGGCAGATAACCTAGTGGTTAGAGCATTGGACCTATAAGCAAAAAGTTGCTAAATCAAATCCCTGAGCTGACAAGGTAAAAATGTGTTGTTCTGCCCCTGAACAAGGCAGTTAACCCACTGTTCCTAGATTGTCATTGTAAATAAGAATTTGTTCTTAAAAAGACATTGCGCTCCCTCACCTAAAAAAATGGTACTACACCACTGCACTCACTAATTGCATCTAAGGGTACGTTTGTAAATTCCCTTTTGCTATCTACTCCGATTTCAGAGCACTCTCGTCTGAGTGTGCCAGAGCGCAGAATAACTGATGAATTTACAAAAGCTCAACACCTGTTGAAAAGGGCCAATGTCTGCAATAAAGCGTAATTAAATTGTTGCCAGCAGCACAGTTACAGACACCAACCCTCTGAATAACATAAAAGCAGCCTAACCAGCTCTTGTAGAAAAATGGCCAGAGTGTGGTGTTCTCTCATTTATGTCTGGAAGTAGCTAGCAAGCTAGCTAACTTTAGGAAGTTAGCTTGGGTGCTTGACTGCGGTTGTGAGGTCAGAACGCTCGGATCAACCATACTCATCGGCCAGAGCGTCCAGTATGCGCTCTGAACACTCCGAGAGTGAAACACTCTGAATTTACGATCTGACAATCTGACAACGCTCACAATTTACGAACGCACACTCTGAGTGCCCCATGGCACTCCAGAGTCAATTTACAAACGCACCCTAATACTGACTGGGACTATAGAATTTGGAATTAGAATACTAGAATGGTCATGAACCTTCTTATGATGGGATGAATGTCAGCTATTTTGGCCAGGGAGTTGGTCAACCAAGGATTGACAGTGCTGTGATAAGATATTGTGTAAAATAATGAATTTGAAGAATTTATTTGCACTGTATGTTTGTTAGCTAGCTAGTCAGCCAGTCTGTACGGAATGATTCCGTACATTTTTCAAGTTAACTGCCAACATGCCAACATTCCGTTTAAACTATGCAGTCAGTCCACAGCCAGACACTGGCTGACATCATTTGATAAAGTTGTAAATGCAACAATTACTGATATTATATCATATAATAGCACTCACAGCTTTCCAAGAAAACAACAATGTAGACATTTATGGTCACTTTACAGATATTTCAGAGGCTATTTTTACAAAACATTGGTATGAAACCCATATAAATGTTTTATATAATTGTATGACAATATTATAAGTTGCCAATAATTATATGACCAAATTTTTAAAAATATCATAACATTACAGAGGAAAAAGAAGGAACGGCGCGCCCGCGTGACCACGCAGTAAACAACTGATTGGCCACAGCCTAGTCCACTTGTTGAAACAGCTCTTATTCAACCACCTTCCACAATAGAAGCCTCAAACAACTTTCTAAAGACTGTTGACATCTGCTGGAAGCCTTGAGAAGTGCAATCTGGCCCCATAGACACAGCATATTGGATAGGCAATCACTTAAATGAAACTACAAACCTCAGATTTCCCACTTCCTGGTTGTATTTTTTCAGGTTTTTGCCTGCCATATGAGTTCAGTTATACTCACAGACATCATTCAAACAGTTTTAGAAACTTCAGAGTGTTTTCTATCCAATACTACTAATAATATGCATATATTAGCATCTGGGACAGAGTAGCAGGCACCTTATTTACTCTGGGCACCTTATTCATCCAAGCTCACTCAATACTGCCACCCTGTCACCAAGAAGTTAGCTTCTTAGGGCTGCAATCCCGTTAACGGGATCGATATGATAACAGCCAGTGAAAGTGCAGAGCGCCAAATTCAAAACAACAGAAATCTCATAATTTAAATTCCTCAAACATACATGTATCTTATATTGTTTTACTCATGATAAATGTCGATGAAAATACAATTGTTAGACATGGAAATATAGATATACCTCTCCTTAATGCAACCACTGTGTCAGATTTCAAAAAAACTTTAAAAAAGCAAACCATGCAATAATCTGAGACAGCGCTCAGAAATAAAATACAATTATCCGCCATGTTGGAGTCAACAGAAACCAGAAATCACATTATAAATATTCCCTTACCTTTGATGATCTTCATCAGAATGCACAGGAATCCCAGGAATCGCAAATAAATGCTTGATTTGTTCAATAATGTCCATTATTTATGTCCAAGTAGCTACTTTTGTTAGCGCATTTAGTACACAACTCCAAACGCTCGTGCAAGTCCAGCCGAACGTCAGACAAAAACTTCAAAAAGTTATATTACAGGTCGAAGATACTTGTCAAACTACGTATAGAATCAATCTTTAGGATGTTATCATAAATCTTTAATAATGTTCCAACCGGAGAATTCCTATGTCTGTAGAGAAGCAATGGAACGCAGGTCGCTATATCATGTGAAATGCGTATGACCTAGATCTGGCTCTATGCCAGACCACTGACTCAAACAGCTCCCATCCGGCTCCACAACACAGTGGAAGCCTCATTCAAGTTTCTAAAGACGGTTAACATCTAGTGGAAGCCCTACGATGTGCAACTTGATCAATATCACACTGTGTATTCGATAGGTGCTGGGTTGAAAATCGACCAACCTCAGATTTCCCACTTCCTGTTTGGATTTCTTCTCAGGTTTTTGCCTGCCATATGAGTTCTGTTATACTCACAGACACCATTCAAACAGTTTTAGAAACTTCAGAGTGTTTTCTATCTAATAATAATAATAATAATAATATGCATATACTAGCAACTGAGACTGAGGAGCAGGCCGTTTACTCTGGGCACCTCTGGGCACCTTTCACCCAAGCTACTCAATACTGCCCCTGCAGCCATAAGAAGTTTTCAATTACGTCATCATTTCCTCAATCAAACTCTGTACCGACAGATGTAGCCTATTGAATAACCTATATAGAATATGCATAAAATGCATCCTCAAATTGCAATGTCTGCCTATGCCCACACATATTGTCTCAAGAAAATGTTATATTTTTGATACCCTCAAATAGGGCTGTGGCAGTCAAGCAATTTTGTCAGCCGATGATTGTCAAGTAAGTAACTGTCATCTCCTGGCTTCAACACATACAGTTGAAGTTGGAAGTTTACATACACTTAGGTTGGAGTCATTAAAACTCGTTTTTAAACCACTCCACAAATTTCTTGTTAACAAACTTTAGTTTTGGCAAGTCGGTTAGGACATCTACTTTGTGCATGACACAAGTCATTTTTCGAACAATTGTTTCCAGACAGATTATTTCACTTATAATTCACTGTATCACAATTCCAGTGGGTCAGAAGATTACATACACTAAGTTGACAGTGCCTTTAAACAGCTTGGAGAATTCCAAAAAATGATGTCATGGCTTTAGAAGCTTCTGATAGGCTAATTGACATAATTTGAGTCAATTGGAGGTGTACCTGTGGATGTATTTCAAGGCCTACCTTCAAACTCAGTGCCTCTTGCTTGACATCATGGGAAAATCAAAAGAAATCAGCCAAAATTGTAGACCTCCACAAGTCTGGTTCATCCTTGGGAGCAATTTCCAAACGCCTGAAGGTACCACGTTCATCTGTACAAACAATAGTACGCAAGTATAAACACCATGGGACCACGCAGCCATCATACTGCTCAAGAAAGAGATGCGTTCTGTCTCCTAGAGATGAATGTACTTTGGTGCGAAAAGTGCAAATCAATCCCAGTACAACAGCACAGGACTTTGTGAAGATTCTGGAAGAAACAGGTACAAAAGTATCTATGTCCACAGTAAAACGAGTCCTATATCGACATAACCTGAAAGGCTGCTCAGCAAGGAAGAAGCCACTGCTCCAAAACCGCCATTAAAAAGCCAGACTACAGTTTGCAACTGCACATGGGGATGAAGATCATACTTTTTGGAGAAATATCCTCTGGTCTGATGAAACAAAATAGAACTGTTTGTCCATAATGACCATCATTATGTTTGGAGGGAAAAGGATAACGCTTGCAAGCTGAAGAACACCATCCCAACCGTGAAGCACGGGGGTGGCAGCATCATGTTGTTGGGGTGCTTTGATGCAGGAGGGACTGGTGCACTTCACAAAATAGATTGCTTCATGAGGGAGGAAAATGCTGTAGATATATTGAAGCAACATCTCAAGACATCAGTCTTAACATCAGTTAAAGCTCGGTCGCAAATGGGTCTTCCAAATGGACAATGACCCCAAGCATACTTCCAAAGTTGTGGCAAAATGGCTTAAGGACAACAAAATCAATGTATTGGAGTGGCCATCACCAAGCCCTGACCTCAATCCTATATAAAATGTGTGGGCAGAACTGAAAAAGCGTGTGCGAGCAAGGAGGCCTACAAACCTGACTCAGTTATAACAGCTCTGTCAGGAGGAATGGGCCAGAATTCACCCAACTTAATGTGGGAAGCTTGTGGAAGGCTACCCGAAACATTTGACCCAAGTTAAACCATTTAAAGGCAATGCTACCAAATACTCATTGAGTGTATGTAAACTTCTGACCCACTGGGAATGCGATAAAATAAATAAAAGCTGAAATAAATCATTATCTCTACTATTATTCTGACATTTCACATTCTTAAAATAAAGTGGTGATCCTAACTGACCAAAGACGGGGAATTTTTTATTGTTGATTAAATGTCAGGAATTGTGAAAAACTGAATTTAAATGTGTTTGGCTAAGGTGTATGTAATCTTCCGACTTCAACTGTAGCTTACAAGCCACTCTATAACACCTGTCGTCGAAAGGAGTGGACCAAAGCGCAGCGTGAAAAGTGTTCATGATTTCCTTTTATTATCAAAAAACCACTCGAACAAAAGCGAACAGTTTTGTCAGGTAACAGAGACTAAACAGAAAATAACTACCCACAAACACTGGGAAAAAAGCTGCCTAAGTATTATTCCCAATCAGAGACAACGATAGACAGCTGCCTCTGATTGAGAACCATACTCGGCCAAAACAAAGAAATACACAACATAGAATGCCCACCCCAAATCACACCCTGACCTATCCAAATAGAGAAATAAAACGGCTCTCTAAGGTCAGGGCGTGACACACTGATGCAGACCTTTGGAAAATCTACATTTTAAAAAGTCTATTTAAATTAATGTAATATAGCCTACACCATCATAATAAATCTATAATTTATTTTAGACAGGTCTAAAGAAACATGACATGAAGAAAATTGAGTCTATTTCAGAAGAACAGAATAGTATACTCTGAGCTGTCCTTGTTAGGCCCTAATATGGCTATGCTATATGGATGTGGGCTAAACTAGTTCATTTTAGCAGACAAGATTTGCTTAGAATTACTTGGCATTATTTTGTGTTATTTTATAGTATGAAGAATACAATTGAACATAGCTGAATAAAATAGAATGGGCATTTTCTTCCTACAATTTCCAAGGAAGTGAGCACATGGGGCTAATCTGTGTTGAGGGGTTAACAAAGAAACTGGTCTTCCTGTATGCTTCATTTAGAGGTATTTATTCAACTTTAGTTGTGATCCAAATGTTTGGCTACATGTTTACATGTTTAATACATTCGAAGGCTGCATGATTGAAAAAAAGTTGCATGAATGGCATGAGCTCTGGTTTGTTTCTTGTGACAATCACTTCTCACCAGGCCTTAAAGTTTCCGATGACATCCCCCTTGTGTGGCCGTAATGCCCCCTAAAGAATCCATGCCTTTTGCGGCCAAAGTGGTCGTTGTGCCCGTGGGCTGAATATAATCATTTGAATTCCCTGCCATGCTCCTTAGCACCTCTCATTCAAACGGCTCTCTCAGATATCTCAATTCTTATTAGCCATTGCCCATCATGTAATCGGGTCCTTCTCATAGGCATTTCAGCTAAGAAATAGACTACAAGTGAAGACAGACACATCGGGGACGCAACTGTGCGTATCCCTCTTATCGAAATTCCGAGGTACATATTGAAGCTGTTAGAAGAACTGTCCACATTTAGTCTACTTTTCGTCAGCCAACAAGATGAGTAGACCTAACGAACAGCAAGAGCACTAGCCTGTGTCAATCTACTCTCCCACATAGTACAAAAGTTGACCTATTCTATTGGTCAACTTGTCCTTCCTTCTGTGCAATAAATAAATATTCCAAACATACTCTGGCACAATTGTGGGAGGCAATAGATCCCAAATCCTCGGCCCAGTACCACCAGTGCCAGCCTCACGCACCAGGCCTCCTGTGCACCTCCCTAGCCTTGCACGTCCTGCGCCAGCCCTGCTCTCAAGCTCTCCAGTACGCCTTCACGGTCCGGTCCATCCTGTGCCACCTCCACACACTAGTCCTCCGGTGGCAGCTCCCCGCACCAGGCTTCCTGTGCGTGTTCTCAGCACAGTACCACCAGTGCCAGCACCACGCACCAGGCCTTCAGTGCGCCTCGCCTGTTCAGCGCTGTCAGAGTCTCCCACCAGTTTAGCTCTGTCAGAGCCTTCCTCCTCTCCAGCGCTGCCGGAGTCTCCCGCCTGTTCAGCGCAGTCAGAGCCTTCCTCCTCTCCAGCGCTGTCGGAGTCTCCTGCCTGTTCAACGCTGCCAGAGCTGCCAGTCTGCAAGGAGCTGCCAGTCTGCAAGGAGCAGCCAGAGCTGCCAGTCAGCATGGAGCAGCCAGAGCCGCCAGTCAGCATGGAGCAGCCAGAGCCGCCAGTCAGCATGGAGCAGCCAGAGCCGCCAGTCAGCATGGAGCAGCCAGAGCCGCCAGTCAGCATGGAGCAGCCAGAGCCGCCAGTCAGCATGGAGCAGCCAGAGTAGCCAGTCAGCATGGAGCAGCCAGAGCCGCCAGTCAGCATGGAGCTGCCAGTCAGCATGGAGCAGCCAGAGCCGTCAGTCTGCCAGGATCCGCCAGTCAGCCAGGATCTTCCAGATCCGCCATTCAGCCAGGATCCGCCATTCAGCCAGGATCCGCCAGTCAGCCAGGATCTGCCGGAACCACCAGCCAGCCAGGATCTGCCAGTGCCAACTACCTGCCTGAGCTTCCTCTCAGTCCCGAGCTGCCCCTCAGTCCCGAGCTGCCCCTCAGTCCCGAGCTGCCCCTCAGTCCAATGGGGTCCCTGGTGAGGGTTACTAGGCCAAGGTCGGCGGCGAGGGTCGCCAATCAAAGGACGCGTTACAAGGGGACTAAGACTTTGTTGGAGTGGGGTCCACGTCCCGAGCCGGAGCCGCCACCGTGGACAGACGCCCATCCGGACCCTCCCCTATGGGTTTAGGTGTGCGTCCGGGAGTCCGCACCTTGGGGGGGGGGGGGGGTTCTGTCACGCCCTGGTCTTAGTATTTTGTGTTTTCTTTATTATTTTGGTCAGGCCAGGGTGTGACATGGGTTTATTTATGTGGTGTGTTTTGTCTTGGGGTTTTGTTAGGTATTGGGTTTGTGGCTTAGTGGGGGTATCTAGCATAGTCTATGGCTGTCTGGAGTGGTTCTCAATCAGAGGCAGGTGTTTATCGTTGTCTCTGATTGGGAACCAATCAGGCAAAAACCAATATTCTTTGAGTGTTTCGTGGGTGATTGTTCCTGTCTCTCTGTTTGTTTGTGCACCAGTATAGGCTGTTAGGTTTTCTCGTTACGTTTATTGTTTTTGTACTGTTCGTGTTTCATCTTCATTAAAGATGTATCAAGAATACCACGCTGCTTTTTGGTCCGACTCTCCTTCACCTCAAGAAAATCGTAACAATCATACATAATTCACAAGTGATAGGCTAATATTGTCACCCATCAGACTATTTTTTATTTAATGTTGTCTTTACATATACTAATTAATATATAAATGAAATTAGTTTTGATATAGAATGGACCGTTATCATGCCCCTGTCGGGAAAAAATTATACATGTAATCTATTCAATTAAATAGCAAATGGAGGACGCTTTTCCCGTAGTTCATTTCAAAGACAGGTAGGCTATACTCCTGTTGTAAAGCGAAAAAATTTGCTTAATATTAGGAAAGTTGAGAAATAAATATAGTAGGCCTTGCCTATACAAAGCTGATGCGATACCCCTCTTTTTAATAGAGGCCATCAAAACTCTCATGCAATTGAATAGCCTATTGGAATGTTGTGCAACATGAGCTCATGGGCTCTGATGAAGTGTTTGACTTGATTTTCTAAAACATTTGCATTGATGTCAGAGTGATTAGAGGGACTGTACTGTAGAGTGCTGAGTACCAGGCAGTTAGCAAGTTTGGTAGGTTACTAACCAGCAGCAGCATCAGAGCTTGGAGAAGCCTAGTTACCGTGACTAAACGGTCACATGGAATTTGACTGCCCCCAAACACCAAGTTAGGCATACCTTATTTCAAAATAGGCCATTATCACATTTTGCCAGTGAAACTGCAACTGCATGCTGATCATTTGATTGATCTCAATCAGTATCATGGAATAGCCTATGCATTTAGAATTTTAGTGTTAATTAAATTACATTTATCAGAATACATTTTCCAAAAATAGTTTCACCAGCTCTGTGTATTCTCAAATTGAAAAAGGTGAGGGAGCGCTGCTCCTTCGTGCTCTGTGTAAACAAGTGATGAAACGTTTTACACATACATAGCCTAATTGGACAGCTGGTCCCCACATTTTTCACTCTTCTACGCCGAATAGTCTGAAGCCACAGGGCTCTTCTCGCAGGCTCTATTTCACCAAATAGTGGTATAGCGAACCTAAGGTGGAGATTTTCGATCCGGTTACATTGAACAACACAGCAGCTTTTCAGCATGTTTTGTTATTTCTGTTTAACAAAACATTTACAAAGTTGGCTCTTTTACAATGGAGGTCAATCGGAAAGAATGTTTCTTTTCCCCAATTTGTGGTTGTGGTTGAGGGGAATTACTTATTATTATGTGAATATCGACTCAGACTATGTCTGGAACAACCAATCAAAGTTAGAGCAGCAAGGAAGTCAATCTGCTCCGCCAATCAAAATAATCCAAAAGGATTAATAATCCAAAATCCCCTCTTTTCTGAAGGAGACAAATTTCATAACAGTCTAAAAACCAACATAATGTATCCTCATTCGGTTCCCCTACTTCCCCACAGAGCCAATGAGAGCATTCCGAGGAGCCAGGACCCACCAATAAGCTTCAACCAGATCCTCCATTCATCTATTCCCGATTGAATTATAGCCACATCATGGTAGCAGCACTGTGCCAACTGTGACACAGCATTCTATCTATGCTCTCCTGCCAATTCCAGTCACAGAGCAACTGGGGTTTTCACAAATGTTGCATGTTGCATGTCCCATCTCCTGCCAAACTCCTCCCTCCATCCTCCCTTCCTCCAGAACAGGGAACATGCTGTTCTGTGAACTCAGGCAGACCATAATTGTAATAGAGGACACATTGAACTGAAGCAGTAATGACTTGGGCTAGAGATACGTATTCCCAGTGTATTGTGCTTTTCATTAGGCAGACACAATTATGACACTTTTAAATGTATGTTTATTGTGTGTGTGTGTATGAGTGAGCGCGCCTGTGTTATGCACGTGTTTTGTTTATGTCGATGTGTGTGTATTGACATAAATGTGTCCACAGATGTGTACAACTAGTTGCCACAATGTGTGCCAACACCACTGGGTTAATCTGTGTATTGTCCCAGTTTTAATCCCTACGTGTTGGGCTTTATACAGATATACTGAAAGGCTCTCTCCCTCCTCTCTCCACAGAGGATTTCCTCTATGCTGAGTCTGTGGTGATGGCAGCCAGGGAACTGCTGGACTAGCTTCCCCAACCCAACGGTGCCATCAAACACAAACCCTCTACTACATTGCTTCATCCCCTCATCCCTCCCACTCTTTCCCATTGTTGAACAGCTCTTACACCGCACACAAACACGCACTCACGCACGCACGTACACACACACGCACGCACACACACACACACACACACACACACACACACACACACACACACACACACACACAATGTCCCTCCCTGACATCAGCAGGCTCCACAAATAAAAGTGATTTGTTTGTAGGATGATGATATTGCTGTAAACGTACACATAACTTTGTTACAAGTGTGTGTGACAGGTCAAAGTGGGAGCATTCAGAACTGATCCTTTAAACGAGAATGGACGCAAAGGTCCAACCTCTTCAAAAAAACAGTTGATAAAACAGGGGTGTAACGCGGGCTGAAACCAGAGCGGGCCAAAGACGAGGTCAGTTACATCTAGTACAACTTTAGTGTTACGGTGCGTGAATGAGGACCCAAAAGCGAATCAACTTAAACAGAGCTTCTTTAATTACCAAACATAGGTAGGCTCAGATGGACCGGCAGATTCCGACAGGACAGGACAAGGTTACAGCAAACATGACGACAGTCTGGTTCAGGCATGAATGACACAAACAAACAAGAATCCGACAAGGACAGGAGCAGAAACAGAGAGAGATATAGGGACCTAATCAGAGGGAAAAAAGGGAACAGGTGGGGAACGGGGTGAATGGGTAGTTAGAGGAGACAAGGGACAGCTGGGGGAAAGCGGGGGAGAAAAGGTAACCTAACACGACCAGCAGAGGGAGACAGGGTGAAGGGAAAGGACAGAGACAAGACAACATGACAGTACCCCCCCACTCACCGAGCGCCTCCTGGCGCACTCGAGGAGGAAACCTGGCGGCAACGGAGGAAATCATCAATCAGCGCACGGTCCAGCACGTCCCGAGAGGGAACCCAACTCCTCTCCTCAGGACCGTACCCCTCCCAGTCAACTAGGTACTGATGACCACGGCCCCGAGGACGCATGTCCAAGATCTTACGGACCCTGTAGATAGGTGCGCCCTCGACAAGGATGGGGGGGGGGGGGGGGAGACGAGCGGGGGCGCGAAGAACGGGCTTAACACAGGAGACATGGAAGACCGGGTGGACGCGACGAAGATATCGCGGAAGAAGAAGTCGCACTGCGACAGGATTAATGACCTGAGAGATACGGAATGGACCAATGAACCGCGGGGTCAACTTGCGAGAAGCCGTCTTAAGGGGAAGGTTCTGAGTGGAGAGCCAAACTCTCTGACCGCGACAATACCTAGGGCTCTTAGTTCTACGCTTATTAGCAGCTCTCACAGTCTGCGCCCTATAACGGCAAAGTGCAGACCTGACCCTCTTCCAGGTGCGCTCGCAACGTTGGACAAAAGCCTGAGCGGAGGGGACGCTGGACTCGGCGAACTGAGATGAGAACAACGGAGGCTGGTACCCGAGGCTACTCTGAAAAGGAGATAGCCCGGTCGCAGACGAAGGAAGCGAGTTGTGGGCGTATTCTGCCCAGGGGAGCTGTTCTGACCAAGACGCAGGGTTGCGAAAAGAAAGACTGCGTAAGATGCGACCAATAGTCTGATTGGCCCGTTCTGCTTGACCGTTAGACTGGGGGTGAAAGCCGGAAGAGAGACTGACGGAAGCCCCAATCAAACGGCAAAACTCCCTCCAAAATTGAGACGTGAATTGCGGACCTCTGTCCGAAACGACGTCTGACGGAAGGCCATGAATTCTGAAAACATTCTCGATGATGATTTGTGCCGTCTCTTTAGCAGAAGGAAGCTTAGCAAGGGGAATGAAATGAGCCGCCTTAGAGAACCTATCGACAACCGTAAGAATAACAGTCTTCCCCGCTGACGAAGGCAGTCCGGTGACAAAATCTAAGGCGATGTGAGACCACGGTCGAGAGGGAATAGGAAGCGGCCTGAGACGGCCGGCAGGAGGAGAGTTACCGGACTTAGTCTGCGCGCAGACCGAACAAGCAGCCACGAAACGACGCGTGTCATGCTCCCGGGTGGGCCACCAGAAACGCTGGCGAATGGAAGCAAGCGTACCCCGAACGCCAGGGTGGCCGGCTAACTTGGCAGAGTGAGCCCACTGAAGAACGGCCAGACGAGTAGGAACGGGAACGAAAAGAAGGTTCCTAGGACAAGCGCGCGGCGACGGAGTTTGAGTGAGTGCTTGCTTTACCTGCCTCTCAATTCCCCAGACAGTCAACCCGACAACACGCCCCTCAGGGAGAATCCCCTCGGGGTCAGTGGAGGCTACTGAAGAACTGAAGAGACGAGACAAAGCATCAGGCTTGGTGTTCTTAGAGCCCGGACGATAAGAAATCACGAACTCGAAACGAGCGAAAAACAGCGCCCAACGCGCCTGACGCGCATTAAGTCGTTTGGCAGAACGGATGTACTCAAGGTTCCTATGGTCAGTCCAAACGACAAAAGGAACGGTCGCCCCCTCCAACCACTGTCGCCATTCGCCTAGGGCTAACCGGATGGCGAGCAGTTCGCGGTTACCCACATCATAGTTACGTTCCGACTGCGACAGGCGATGAGAAAAATACGCGCATGGGTGGACCTTGTCGTCAGAGAGGGAGCGCTGAGAAAGGATGGCTCCCACTCCCACCTCTGACGCGTCAACCTCGACAACGAACTGTCTAGAGACGTCAGGTGTAACAAGGATAGGAGCGGATGTAAAACGATTCTTGAGGAGATCAAAAGCTCCCTGGGCGGAAACGGACCACTTAAAGCACGTCTTGACAGAAGTAAGGGCTGTGAGAGGAGCTGCCACCTGACCGAAATTACGGATGAAACGACGATAGAAGTTCGCGAAGCCGAGAAAGCGCTGCAGCTCGACGCGTGACTTAGGGACGGGCCAATCAATGACAGCTTGGACCTTAGCGGGATCCATCTTAATGCCTTCAGCGGAAATAACAGAACCGAGAAATGTGACGGAGGAGGCATGAAAAGTGCACTTCTCAGCCTTCACAAAAAGACAATTCTCTAAAAGGCGCTGGAGGACACGTCGAACGTGCTGAACATGAATCTGGAGTGACGGTGAAAAAATCAGGATATCGTCAAGGTAAACGAAAACAAAGATGTTCAGCATGTCTCTCAGGACATCATTGACTAATGCCTGAAAGACAGCTGGAGCGTTAGCGAGGCCGAAAGGAAGAACCCGGTATTCAAAGTGCCCTAACGGAGTGTTAAACGCCGTCTTCCACTCGTCCCCCTCCCTGATGCGCACGAGATGGTAAGCGTTACGAAGGTCCAACTTAGTGAAAAACCTGGCTCCCTGCAGGATCTCGAAGGCTGAAGACATAAGAGGAAGCGGATAACGATTCTTCACTGTTATGTCATTCAGCCCTCGATAATCTATGCAGGGGCGCAGAGACCCGTCCTTCTTCTTGACAAAAAAAAACCCCGCTCCGGCGGGAGAGGAGGAGGGGACTATGGTACCGGCGTCAAGAGCTACAGACAAATAATCTTCGAGAGCCTTACGTTCGGGAGCCGACAGAGAGTATAGTCTACCCCGGGGGGGGGTGGTTCCCGGAAGGAGATCAATACTACAATCATACGACCGGTGTGGAGGAAGAGAGGTGGCCCTGGACCGACTGAACACCGTGCGCAGATCGTGATATTCCTCCGGCACCCCTGTCAAATCACCAGGCTCCTCCTGTGAAGAAGAGACAGAGGAAACAGGAGGGATAGCAGACATTAAACATTTCACATGACAAGAGACGTTCCAGGAGAGGATAGAATTACTAGACCAATTAATGGAAGGATTATGACAAACTAGCCAGGGATGGCCCAAAACAACAGGTGTAAAAGGTGAACGAAAAATTAAAAAAGAAATGGTTTCACTATGATTACCAGAAACAGTGAGGGTTAAAGGTAGCGTCTCACGCTGAATCCTGGGGAGAGGACTACCATCCAGGGCGAACAAGGCCGTGGGCTCCTTTAACTGTCTGAGAGGAATGTCATGTTCCCGAGCCCAGGTCTCGTCCATAAAACAGCCCTCCGCCCCAGAGTCTATTAAGGCACTGCAGGAAGCTGACGAACCGGTCCAGCGTAGATGGACCGACAAGGTAGTGCAGGATCTTGAAGGAGAGACAGGAGTAGTAGCGCTCACCAGTAGCCCTCCGCTTACTGACGAGCTCTGGCCTTTTACTGGACATGAAGTGACAAAATGACCAGCGGAACCGCAATAGAGACAGAGGCGGTTGGTGATTCTCCGTTCCCTCTCCTCAGTCGAGATGCGGATACCTCCCAGCTGCATGGGCTCAGCACCCGAGCCGGCAGAGGAAGATGGTAGTGATGCGGAGAGGGAGGCGACGGAGAGCGCGAGCTCCTTTCCACGAGCTCGGTGACGAAGATCAACCCGTCGCTCAATGCGAATAGCGAGTTCAATCAAGGAATCCACGCTGGAAGGAACCTCCCGGGAGAGAATCTCATCCTTTACCTCTGCGCGGAAACCCTCCAGAAGACGAGCGAGCAAGGCCGGCTCATTCCAGCCACTGGAGACAGCAAGAGTGCGAAACTCAATAGAGTAGTCTGTTATGGATCGATTGCCTTGACATAGGGAAGACAGGGCCCTGGAAGCCTCCTCCCCAAAAACAGATCGATCAAAAACCCGTATCATCTCCTCCTTAAAGTCTTGATACTGGTTAGTACACTCAGCCCTTGCCTCCCAGATTGCCGTGCCCCACTCACGAGCCCGTCCAATAAGGAGAGATATGACGTAGGCGACACGAGCAGTGCTCCTGGAGTAAGTGTTGGGCTGGAGAGAAAACACAATATCACACTGGGTGAGGAACGAGCGGCATTCAGTGGGCTCCCCAGAGTAACACGGCGGGTTATTGATTCTGGGCTCCGGAGATTCGAAAGCCCTGGAAGTGGCCGGTGGATCGAGGCGGAGATGGTGAACCTGTTCTGTGAGGTTGGAGACTTGGGTGGCCAGGGTCTCAACGGCATGTCGAGCAGCAGACAATTCCTGCTTGTGTCTGCCTAGCATCGCTCCCTGGATCTCGACGGCTGAGTGGAGAGGATCCGAAGTCGCTGGGTCCATTCTTGGTCGGATTCTTCTGTTACGGTGCGTGAATGAGGACCCAAAAGCGAATCAACTTAAACAGAGCTTCTTTAATTACCAAACATAGGTAGGCTCAGATGGACCGGCAGATTCCGACAGGACAGGACAAGGTTACAGCAAACATGACGACAGTCTGGTTCAGGCATGAATGACACAAACAAACAAGAATCCGACAAGGACAGGAGCAGAAACAGAGAGAGATATAGGGACCTAATCAGAGGGAAAAAAGGGAACAGGTGGGGAACGGGGTGAATGGGTAGTTAGAGGAGACAAGGGACAGCTGGGGGAAAGCGGGGGAGAAAAGGTAACCTAACACGACCAGCAGAGGGAGACAGGGTGAAGGGAAAGGACAGAGACAAGACAACATGACATTTAGGGCCTGGTGATGTGAACCTTGGAAGACTTTACAGTATTTTATATATCAGCAGAACACATGCAGGGACTTGAAGTATGCACCTGATACTGCCCATAGTCTACAGTCTAATATACAGAGAACCTAAACAGATATTCTGATGTTTTGAGTATACATTTTACATAGTTTGCATGTGTGTGTGTGTGTGTGTGTGTGTACCAGTCAAAAACAGTGGTGATGTTTGCATGAGCAGGGACAGGCTATTAACCCCAGTGCCAAACTGGAGGATCTCACTGTGTCTGCTGAGCCTAATGAGACAACCCTTGTTCAGTCTGCTTTCAATTTAAACACACACACACAGACACACACACACAGACACACACACACACACCAAGCATATTAGATAGACAAACAAAAACACTATCTCACACACTCATGCATTAACAAACACAAAAAACACATACACACAGCTATTTAGCCTACAAGCTATTCACACACTCGTTAAAAGGCAATGAACACCAGACTCAACAGTGTGTATGTTAACATTACGTTCCACTCTAGTCATTGCGGGTAGAAACAGACATGACAGGTTTGGTAGTGAGGATAATCCTCAATGGCGATTTAGCCATGACAATAACCATGGGCTGGCTGCCTGTGTCCTCTCTCTCTATAGCTAGGACAGACAGACGTTTCGAGGTGAGACGAGACAGATTTCAACCTCAGTAAGCGGCAACCTGTCTGACTGGAGAAATTAGCACCATCCACACAGAACCTTCTGCGCATTAGCTGTATTTCTGCAATAGGTCTAAAAACACACACACTCTAAAATACACACACCTTAACACACACACACACTCTAACACACACACACACACACACTCTAACACACTCTTTAGTCATAGTGTTCTTTAGTTGTGGTGTTCTTTAGTCATAGTGTTCTTAGTCATAGTGTTCTTTAGTCATAGTGTTCTTTAGTTGTGGTGTTCTTTAGTCATTGTGTTCTTTAGTCATAGTGTTCTTTAGTCATAGTGTTCTTTAGTCATAGTGTTCTTTAGTCATAGTGTTCTTTAGTCATAGTGTTCTTTAGTCATAGTGTTCTTTAGTCGTAGTGTTTCCTGAGAGCTGAAAAGTGTTTTCTGTCTGTTAGACTAAATTAGACAAGACAAGCACACAATATCTGTTCCAATATTTGCTGAGTCCTGCAGAGTCGTGGCGGCAGGTAGCCAGTAGTTAGAGTGTTGGGCCAGTAACCAAAAGGTTGCTGGATCGACTCCCCAAGCGGATAAGGTAAAAATCTGTTGTTCTGCCCCTGAACAGGGCAGCTACCTGTTAGGCTGTCATTGTAAATAAGACTTTGCTCTTAACTGACGTGCCTCATAAAATAAATACTATTTCAGTCAACAACACACAGCGTTCTGCAATAAAGGTGAAGAGTACAGATCCTGAAACTCAACAGCACAAAAAATGACTGGTGTTAGTAGAAACAGACATCCTTTATGTTTTGTGAAGCAAATAATTCACCATAAAATGTAGTACTGACATCATAAAACGGCTTGAAACAGGAAACACACAGACCAATAAAAAGGGCAGTGCCGCAGAAGAATCCCAACAATCCATCAGAGCTCTTCGAAAACAAACGACATGAGAAAACAAAGGCAGACAATGATATATGCCTGTCGCCCATGGAAACAGGCCTGCTGCCGCCGTGGTAACCCTGGCTGAGCCCTGTTGCGGGCGACATCACCGCTACGACCCGTTTAGAACCCTACGGCAGATGTGGAGAGAGAAACCTGCTTGTAATTCAATTGGGCCAATGAGCATAGACGGAATTTTCATAATTCTATCCTTGTGGAAATACCGGGCCGTTGCCAGAGCACAGGTTGCCTATTTGAGTGACATATGGATCCAGCCAACCAGAGCGGTGTTGCAGCCGTAAGCAGCCTGAACAGACATGACAGGCATACAGAGGACCGTTTAAGCATTTAGCACGCTACCGCGGCTAACCCCCTTGCTAAGGATCACAACTCTGTAAGCACTTCAGAGACAGAGAGTAAGGGAGGGAAAGAGGAGTGAGAGGAAGAGGGGTAGAGGGGAAGAGGAGGGAGAGGAAGAGGGGGAGAGGGGAAGAGGAGGGAGAGGAAGAGGGAGAGAGGGGAAGAGGAGGGAGAGGAAGAGGGGGAGAGGGGAGAGAGGAAGAGGGGAATAGGGGAGAGAGAGGAAGAGGAGGGAGAGGAGGGAAAGGAAGTGGGGGAGAGAAGGGAAGAGGAGGGAGAGGAGGGAAAGGATATGGGGGAGAGAGAGGAAGAGGAGGGAGAGGAGGGAAAGGATGTGGGGGAGAGAGAGGAAGAGGAGGGAGAGGAATAGGGGGAGAGGGGAGAGAGAGAGAAAGAGTGGGAGAGAGGAGAAAGAGTGAGAGACAGAGGGGGAAAGAGGAGAGGGTAGGGTGGAAAGGGAGAGAGGGAACACCCTAAAAGAGGATAACTGCTTTGAGTCACAACAGGGTCCAAGAGAACGAGAGAGACCGGAGGAACCACAGAGATGAAAGAGAACTGGAAACCACAAGCAACACCATAAACTATATCATCTACAGTACAGTACAGCTAGGTCTATAATACACCATGTCAATGCACAATCAGTTCCACCTCAGATAAAATACCATTGACTTTCTCTCTCTAGCTCCCGTTTCAACAACAGACGTGCGTACTGAGCCAGCCTCATAGTCAGAGCTGTTAACCAAGGTTAACAGGATGTTTCTAGATGAAAGCCCCATCAGCCAGTAAGTTCAGGTCAGGTGAGGAGCTGATACCCTCAGGTGTTTCTCTGAGTTAGTACTATAGGCTGCTGATATGGAGTTAGATAGATAGCTGCATTATAGCCCCCTTTTCATTTTCCCCTGCATAAATGTGTGTGCGTGCCGGGGCAGCGGTGAGCCCCAAAATGAGATGCACCCTGGCCGCTGAGGCGATCAACAATCTGAGCTCATGATTAAACATAGGGGAGATTACATGGCCTACCGTGGCTGCCAAGGTGACTAACCTCTAACTGCCTCCTCTGATCTCCATTCCCCCTCCTCTTCTCTCTTCTCCTGTCTCTCTCCCCTCCCTATTTCCCTCTTCTCCTCTCTCTCCTCTCCTCTCCCTCATCCCCTCTTCTCTCCTCTCTCTCTCCCCTCCCTATTTCCCTCTTCTCCGCTATCTCCTCTCCTCTCCCTCATCCCCTCTTCTCCTGTCTCTCTCCCCTTTTATCTTTCCCTCTTCTCTTCTCTCCT